>NC_056728.1:1767509546-1767662724 GCF_019279795.1 Protopterus annectens
GCTGTCCCTTCTTCCATGATGTCAGGTCGTCAGGGGTATAAAACATGCAGCTGACACCATTACATCAATTTTTCTTGCCACAGATGTCAGGTGCTCCCCTAATGGGAAGCAATTAAATATAAAAGTACAAAGATATACCTCCAACAAAAAAGCAAATACACCAAAAAGTCTGTTAAGCATAGTAAAGGAAAGTAGAGGTATAGTCAAAAAAAGTTAGGGGGCTGGAGGGAGGGTAACCAGGACTGCAACAGTGAATACACTCGAACATCTACATTTATGGTAAGTGTACACAACTGTACTATGTTCTTCGCGTTTCACTGTTGCAGTCATTACATTTGGGTAGATTCCCAAAGCTATGGTTGGGAGGAGGAATTTAGATAGCGTTAGGGCCAGCTATAAGGCCCTGCAAGACTGCAGTGGCAAAGCCAGCTCTGGATTTAGAGAAAATTGGCAAGTGATAATGCTTGGTGAAAGTATGTACAGAACTCCAGGTAGCAGCTTCTAGGATGTCCCTGATAGGGACGCCTCTGAGAAAGGCTGTAGAGGTAGATGCAGCCCTGGTGGAGTGAGGTCTGATCCCCTACGGGATAGGTTTCCCATGGTGCTTATAGCAGAAATGAATGCAATGGCTTATCCATTTAGAAATGGTTTGCTTTGAAATAGCCTTCCCCTCTGCACCTGCAGCAAATGCCACCAGCAGTTGGTCAGATTTCCTTTGAGGTTTAGTCCCATCCAACTAGAATCTAAGTTGTCTGTGCACATTTAAGGAATGCAGTATCCGTTACCCTTTATTCTGTGGATAGGGAAAGAAGGTTGGCAAATGAATGGACTGGTTAAGTGCCACACTGGATACCACCTTGGGCTAGGGTTGCCAACCGTCCGGAATCCTTCCGGACTGTCCAGAATTAAGGGAAGCTGTCCGGAAAACGGACCAGACAGCATATTGCCCGGAAAAAATA
Organism: Protopterus annectens; assembly: GCF_019279795.1. Taxonomy (NCBI): domain Eukaryota; kingdom Metazoa; phylum Chordata; order Ceratodontiformes; family Protopteridae; genus Protopterus; species Protopterus annectens. The sequence goes on from NC_056728.1 coordinate 1,767,510,506, forward strand.
CAGAGACATTTAATTTTCGTTTAATTAAAATAGTACTTTTTCTTTTTTTTAAGGGTGTTCTTCTTTAAGAACACCCTTTGCGTTCGGTCACACACAGACGCAGATGACAAAAACAGTCTCCTGCGTCTGTGCGACCGATTGTTTACGTCTTTACCTTACACGTGTGAAATTTGAATTTTTGAAGACATCTCAACAGTGCAGTGGGCAGACCACGAATGGACATTGTGACTGTCTTGTTTTATTCAGTAGTAAAAAAGTGCCTTTCAATGGTTTGTTTTTTTGATTGTGTAGCAGTGTTTCCATGCATTTCTGGAGAAGAAACAGCAAAATAATTTCTAAGAGGTTTAGCATTCCCAGGGTTTAAATAAAATTAAACAAGTACTGCTGCGGCCTGCCAGGGAACCGACTAATCATTTACAGTTTCCTTCCTGAAAACTGTTTTTTTTTTTTCTTTTCTTGTGGCATAACTTTGTCTAGAAGTAGAGGAGCTACAGGAATTTTGTTTTGCTTGCTAATGATACCTGTGGAGTCAGAGTTATGCTGCCAGTTAGGACTCAGAAATTCCATTTGGATTTAACACACTAATTTTTTAGCAAGAAACGTGGTTTCTAGTCTAGATGCTGGACTTTTTTTCTGATAGTATTCTGCTATTCAAATGTTTTTTTTTCAGTTTTTGTGTATGCCTTTTACTGTCCGCATATTTATCCAAATTGTGCAGTGTCTTTCCTTACTATGACAATTGCTCATTGCTACCATTTAAATATTTAAAGACTGGTGTATTTTAAATGTAAACATTAAGGTGTGCTTTTGTTTTTTTGTTTTGTTAGTTTTGATTACCTGGCATCTTGAAGACTAGGAAGGAAGGACAATGTTTTGGAAAGTCACCATTTACCGCCCGTTGTGAGAAATGTGTGTGTGTGCGCGTGGGGGGGGGGGGGGGTTGTGGAGCTTACCTGGCTGTAGCAGAAATGCACATTTACCATATACCCTGAAGGTCAACTGTAATTTCTGTTTTAATAGGCACTAACAGTGGGAGTCAAATCCTAGAATTTTGGTTCCATTGTGCATTTAAATATTGGCATATAAGGTGCAGATATTAAAGCCTCTAGCCCCTATTCATCACACCCAACATAATATATTTTGTTTCACTGATTGTGTTCTGCTACTAGTGTAACTTCTTTAAATTTGAAAGCAAATAAGACAAAATACTACACACTCTGGAAGTACTCAGCTCAAGTATCCTGTAGAGAAAACAAAAACTATAAAAAATGTTCAGATTATTTGTCTTTTTTCAAGACAAGGCTGATCTGTGACCAAACTCACTCAGCCTGAGTTGTTAACACACTGAATTAAAATACTATAGGGTTCTGCCAAAACTTACTACCCTAGAACCACTACCACTTCTGTTGCCTCTTTTAAGAATATATAAGGTCAGGATAGATGTGAGGCTGCAGCTTGGAGCCATTTACACATGTTTACTAAGCAGAAAATGCACTTCAAGCTAGAAACCCAATCTGGAAGAGCAGGTGACAGGATGGCACTATTGTAAGGCACCTTCTCATAATTATCTACTGCTCCAGATTAGTTCTGTAACAGTTAGAGATTCTGCCCAAATGTTATGCAACATACCACTACAGAAAACAGTCTTGAAAGATAATACCATAACTGTTTAGGGAATCTCATGTTAGTAACTCTGAATCTATTTACTGTTTGCCATCCATTCCCTATTGCAAAATTACCAGCTTATCATTTTTTAATGCAACATAGGCAATGTATTCTTCAAGGGAAGCAGGCACTGAATTTGTAGATGAAACACTGAAATATAAAGTTGTTTGCTAGCTGCAACCTTTTCATTTGTTACAGATCTCTTTAATGTGGAATTATTCATATGACTTTTACTTCTTCAGAGATTGTGCATATTGACCGATATTGGCGGATTGTAATGACAGAAGTTTGAGTGGCCTTTTATGGTTGAACTGTTCTGAACTGGGCAGTTTTGTCATTGTTGGTTCATATGTTTTGTTGCACTGCTTACTGAAGAAATGTTTAAAATTACAAACTTAAAACACAGTATAACAAGTGGTCCTGTACTATACAGGGAATATAATTTAATTATTGCATATTATAGTTTAATACAATCAGGATGGTGAACCAAAGAACTTTTGCTTTGTCCTAAAAATGAATGTAAGGGGTCTGATTTGAAAACAGCCCAAAGGTAAGGTTAATCCAGCACTGGCCAGATGCATTTTCTTTGCATGTGGATTTCAATGCTGTTTCAGTGAATGTGAGTTTCAAAGGCAGATTTATTGCTAAATTGTTTTCATTATGAGACAATATTACTTTATTTAGCAAATGTCTATCAGTGTTTGTGCTATAAAATTTGAAATACAAGTTTTAAATGAAATCCAAACATCTGTAATTATTGTAGAAGTACAACTGAAAACAGTATGCTCACTGTGAGATTTGAACAATGTTTATGGCAACTGGAAAGAAATGGAGAAACAGCCAAGTAATGGAACACTGGAATGGCTGCGTGGGGGAAGGGAGGGGGTACCAAAATTACACATATTTTGCTTTCACACACAAGTCCAGAAGTTTTGACATGAAAAGTTGGCAACTCTACCATGGGCATTAAGAATGGGTTGGTTCTGAGGGACACCCTGTCCGCATGAAAGATGATGAAAGGCTCCACTGCCATAAGGGCCTGTAATTCAGATACCCCTCTAGCTGAAGTGATTGCTAAAAGGAAAGCTGATTTCCAAGAAATAAATTTTAAGTCCGCAGTAGCAGCTGGCTCGAAAGGAGGTAGAGTGAGTTTCTCCAAGACAAAGTTAAGGTCCCAGGCTGGGGTTGGAGCTCTCCTGGGTGGTCTCAAATTTTTGGCCCCTCTGAGGAACTGCTTGAGCAGTGGATGAGAGAAGAGGGGAGGTTCTGTGTTATAATGAGCTGAAATGGCGGATGAGTGGATTTTAATGGAGGAAAAAGACAGGCCCCTTGTGAAGCATCTCAGTTAAGTATTGTAAAATCTGAGGTAAATTGGGTGCTGCTGTGCTCATCCCTTGAGATTGGTTCCAGGCACAGAATCTTTTCCATTTTTCAGCATAAGATTTTCTAGTACTAGGTCTCATTGCCTCTAAAATGATATCCATCACAGGTTTGCTGAGGGATGGTAAAGGAGAGATTAAGTAATTAGCCAGGCTGCAAGGTTCAGTGTTAGAAGCTGAGGGTGCAGAATCTGGTTCTCCTGCTGAGACAGCAGGGAAGGAGTCTGAGGCAGGTGCCATGGAGATAACTGTGACACACTGCGCAGGAGGGGGTACCAGTATTGGCGCGGCCAGTCTGAAGCAATCAAAATCATCCTTGGTTTGTCCTGTTTGATATTTAGTAGTACTTGGACAGCAGAGAAGGGAAGGCATAGACGTATAGGTTTTTCCAGCTGAAGGACAGAGCATCCACTTTCCAGGCTTGTTTGTGGGGAGTCCTAGTGCAAAATTTGTCCAGTTGGTAGTTCTGGGAAGAGGCAAACAGGTCTATATCTGGGCTCCCCATTTGCTTGTCAACATGATGAAAATCCTTGGTTCCAGTTTCCACTCGTGTGGGTCCATAAGGTTTCTGCTTAGCCCGTCTGCCAGTGTACTTAATTTTCCTGGCAGGAATTGAGCTTGTAGGTGTACTTGGTAGCTCAAGGCTGTGTTCCACAATGCCATGGCTAGTCTGCAGAGGGGGTAAGAATGTGTACCCTCCCTGCTTGTTTATGTACCACATAACAGTGGTGTGTCCGTCTTTACCATTAGTTGTCCTGGAAGAATGTCAGAGTATTCTGTACAGCTAACATTTCTTTTTGATTGATATGCAGGTGCATTTAACTTGGGTTCCATTTGCCATGAATGCACTTCCCTGCCAGGTGAGCCCCCCCCATCCATAGTTTGAGGTGTCTGTTGTTAGGGTTTGAGTGGCAGGGAGTGGTGTGAAAGGTAGTCCCTTGTTTTGGTGGCAGGCCTCAGACCACCAAAGGAACTCTAGGTGTAGGCAAGGTATGATAGGAATCCTTGTTTCTAGGTGTTGAGAATGGTGACACCATAGGCTTTTTAGATACCACTGTAGTTTCCTCATATGCAGTCTTGCATATGGAATTAGAAGAATGCAGGAGGCCATGAACCCCAAGGCTTGCAGTATTTGTCTTGCAGATAGCAGGGTTTTTGTGGCCACTTGTTTGAAGTAGGTTGTCAAATGAAGTTGTTTCTCTGGCGTGAGGTAAGCCATCTGGGAAGTTGTATTCAAGCTTGCTCCCAGGAATATAATTTGTTGGCAGGATACCAGGTGTGATTTCTTTTCATTTATGGTGTATCCCAGACAAGTTAGAACCCTTTGTCAAAGGCCAGATGATTCAAAAGTATGTCCTGTCTTTCTGCCTGAATTAGACAATTGTTCAGGTATGGGTATATTTGAATACTTCTTTGCCTGCAAAATGCAATAACTGGAGCTAGGCACTTTGTGAATACCCTGGGCGCAGTAGATAAGCCAAAGGGCAGTGCAGAGAATTGATAGTGCGTGTAGCATGCTTTGAAGCATAGGCATCTTCTGCAAGATTCCCTGATTGGGATGTGCAGGTATGCTTCTTTTAAATCTAGTGTTGCCAACCAGGCATCTTTGCCTAGCATAGGAAGTAATTGGTGAAGAGTCAGTATCTTGAATTTTGGAATCTCCAAAAAGGTGTTTAGAGTAGACAGCTCCAGGATAGGATGCCATGAATTGTCTTTTCTGGGTACCAGGAAAAGTCTGGAGCAGAAACCTTGTCCCTTTTCCTCTTCTGGTACCAGCTGAATAGCCCCCATTGCTTAAGAAACAAAGTACTTGTTTTTGGGCCTCTGCCCACTGATGTGGGGGTAGGTTCGGCCACCTGCTTGGCGTTGGCAATGTGTGGAAGTGAAATCTGTATCCCTGGGACACTATATTTAAAACCCATTTCCAATGAGTTCCCAATTCTTTGCATGAAGAGCAATCTTTCCCCCCCAAAGGGGCAGTCAGTTCATAAGTGCTTGGAAATTTTAAAAGGAAGTCATTGAGAGTGTTTACCATAGGGGGGAGTCTTATTCCCAGATTTGGAAGTGGAGGCCCCCCCCACTGCTTAGTTCTGTGTGTCCCCTGGGACTGAAACCTGGGGGTTTTGCTGTGTCTGGGTTTGACTTGAGAAGACCTGGAAGGGGCTGGAAAGGACCAGTTCTTACAGGGCCAGTGCCTACTAAATCTAGGAGGCTGAACTTGTAAAAAAATCTTTAACAGTTTTCATAGATTTAGCTTTATCTTGCATCCTTTTAAGAACTTCCTCAGCCTTGTTGCCAAACAGGCGGTCCTGATTTAAAGGAGCATCCAACAATTTAGCTTTAACATGATCAGGCAAAGACTGCTCCTTAAGCCAAGCATATCTTCTAAGGACAGACCCAATAACAGCAGCCCTGCATGAGGCCTCTAATGAATCAAAACCACACTGCAAAGTATGTTTTCCAACTTGTTCAGCAGAATGCATTAAAATCCTGTAATTCTTTATTTTCCACACAGTCAGGAATCAACATCATTTTCTGTTTAAGCAGTCCAATAACATGTTGCTGATACTTTAAACATATGCAACTGGCAGTTTAAAGCCCTAATGGCCAAGGTTGCAGAAGTGTAAACCTTCTTACCCAATCTATCCGGTGCCCTAGAGTCTCTATCAGAAGGGGTAGGATTTTTAGCAGTAGACGCCTTAATGCCCTTGGGCCCCTGTGAAATAGTCTCTGGATCTGCAATAGGATTTTTAAAAAGGAACTTGTGGGACTCGGGGACTCTGTAGTATCTGTCAGGTTTTCTGGGAGCAGGAGGCAGGGAATCAGGGGCCAAACTAGATTCAGGAAAAAGCATCAACAACAATGTCTAGTACAGGAGGAATAGCTAAAGGCATATGTTGAGGTAGGAGAAGGAAATCCCTAAGCCTCTTTTCTGAATCAGAAAAATCCTGGCTTACCCAGTGGAAATGCTCCCTTAGAGTATGTAAGGTTTCCCCAAAAGAAAAACCTTCAGGAGGGGAAGCAGAGGGAATGGAGTCCTCTGCATCAGAATCTTCATAAGTAGGTAAGGGCAAATCCAGATTATCAGAAGAATTAGAAACAGAATCCTGATCAGAAGATTCATAATCAACTTCAGTCCTAGGCCTCTTAGAAGGTGGGGGTTGGCTACCCCTGATTAGAGTTATTAGATCTTCAGCCATTCTTATCATTTGTTTTTTAGGCATAGAGACCTGAGCATGTGGCCTGGGCGTCGTTTTTTTATGCATGGATCGAGATTTAGGCTTAAGTAAAGAAGGAGGCGTTGGTTTAATATGCGAGTCTGTAGGCTTGAATACACCCTCAAACTGGTGCCTGCACAGCGTCTCCGGACCCATCCAAGGTAGAGACATCCACGGGTTCCATAGTTGAAGCATCTTGCGGCATACCGGACTACGAATGGGTCTCAGTAGAGGCCTGCGAATCAGAAGTAGCGGGTATCAGGGGTTGCGAAAATGCCTCACTGAGTACCAGCGAACTGGCGACTGGCTTAGGAGAATCATCGTCGGCAGTTTTGGACCTCGGCGGCCTGTCTCTGTCTTTATCTTTGCATTCTTTTGGAATCCCAGTAGTCGGAAGGCTAACCGACGACATTTCTGGATAATTAAACTGAGAACTGAAATATTTAGGTGTGAAAATATACAGACGATGGATAAATAAAGCACAAAACGGAAGCAAGGTACGTCGTGGTCAGGGCCTAGGGAAGGAATACAGCCCGAATGAAAATCTTTATGAGGTATTTGCTTTCCACGAGTAATGCAATTATTAACTTTTACTGACATCAGTAAGGAGCAAGAAAAAGTTTCCCCAACGGGGTACTTAGCTTTAGTTGAAGACTTTGGTTCTGAAACTCGTAAACTAAAATTTCAGGAGTCGGCCAACTGGCAATTGCGAACTGCTTCAGCTTCGGGCACCGCACGGCAAGAAAGACCGATGTAATGGCGTCGGCTGCATGTTTTATACCCCTGATGACCTGACGTCATGGAAGAAGGGACAGCAACCGATGCAGGACCCAAGACTTTGTTAATCAGGCCAACTGAGGGCTACCTGCAAGCAGATAACCCAAATGTAATGACTGCAACAGTGAAACACGAAGAACATCCGGACAGTTTTAAGACTAAATTCAGGCGCAGCATTAGGCATAAAAGATGGTTTTAAAAGAGACAAAAAGGTTAAATATACACAACTGTCTAATTTAGGTACTGTCTAGCAGAAATTAAGGCTACCAGAAATACAGTCTTCCAAGTTAAGAAAGTACAGTTGTAAGAAAAACTTTAATGGTAGATGTTCGAATGATCACCACTGCAGTAGCCTTAGCAATATGGCTATATCTTGCCAAGGATATAACACAGCTGGCCAAGCTTTCAAAGCTTCAGAACTTGAATGCACCCAAACTGACAGCTCATGCTGAGCCGACTAAAAGATAAGCTTGTGCACAAAGCAATCCTCTCCTTTCCTGCCAACAGACAGTAGAAGGCTGAGCTTTGAAAGAACAATGCTAGGAACAAAAATAAATAAATAAAATGTCCACACCCTTACATAAAAAACACACCAAAAACAAGGAGGATGGAGGGAGTGGCTACTGCAGTACTGATCAATTGAACTTCTACTGTTATGTTAAGGTTTATTTACATAACGGCACTACGTTCATCATAATGATCACTGCTGCAGTAGCCTTAGCTAACTACATTTGGGAGGTGGAAGAACAGGACTCCAAGTGTTCCTGGAGAATGGTCTTAGTATAGCTTGATCTGGATGCAGAGAAGCACTCAAGCTTACAGTGCTTTGCAAAAGTACATACAGAAGACAAGTAGCAGCTTCTAGAACACTTCTAGAATCCAATCCTTTTCAAAAAGCCATAAATGAAGCCAAGACCTTGGTAGAGTGGGCCTTGACACTGCCTAGAAGAATTCTGTTACTGTGAGTATAACAAAAGACAACAGCCTTAGACAACCATTTAGAAATGGTCTGTTTTAAAACGTTGTCCTTTCTTACCTTCATAAAAAATGAACAATTGATCCAAAGATCCTAAAGATTTAGTTTTGTCAATATATTAACAGAGTTGTTTGTAGACACCCAAGGTATAGTTTATCCCCTTCTCTCATTTTTAGGATCAGGGGGGGTGGATACCTTGGCTTAAGTAAGGTAAACTCAGATGCTACTTAAGGCATAAAATAAAGATTAGTTCTCAAATAAACCATGTATCTCTGGAAAATGAGATAGGGTTGACTCACCATAAGAGCATGCAACTCAGATACCCTTTTTGCAGAGGTGAGAGCAATCAGTAAGGCTGTTTTCCCACATTAAGAACCTCAAGTCTTCCAGATTACCTGATTCAGATGGAGCAAGTGTTAACTTCTCTAACACAAAATTAGAATACCATGGAAAGGCCATTGGTTTTCTTGGAGGCCTCTAATGCAAAACCTCTTTCAAGAACATTTTAACATGAGACTACACTGAAAGAGGAGAATCCACAGGCAAACACGATAAAATGGCTGATAAATGAACCTTGACAGAGGAATAAGAAAGGGTTATGGTAAGGTTTACTTACATAATGTCTCCAAAGCAAACTGAGTCCAAACTGGCCACATCTACTAAAGACAATCATAAGGCTTTCCCTCACATATGTCCGCACTGTCAAAGCAAGCACTTAGATCTGCTCAGAAATGGTGGTCAAGGATACCACACTCCATAGATAAAACCAACCTGCTGGCAGACAGGCTCAGTGAAAACTTCAACCCTCTGCCCCCCCCCCCCCCGCCCCCCCATCAGTAAATCAGGACATCCCCAGCACCTGCCACCCTCCCCTTATTTGTAGGGAGCAAATCATCACTGCCCTCTCAAAGGCAAAAAACACAGTCTCCATGGGACCCAATAACATCCCAGGCTGCATCCTACATGAACTCAGGCAGGAACTTGCAGCACCATTAGGCACCCCTTTCAACCAAAGCCTGAGTGCCAGCTTCATCCCAGCTGAGTGGAGGACAGCCTGCATAAAGATCGAGCGTCCACCAATCCAGGAAATTATAGACCCATCAGTCTAGCTAGCCTGATATGCAAGGCTATGGAATGGATTATCACAGACCTTATTAACGAGGACATTGGCAATCTCCAAATACTCGGTCCCACACAGTTTTGTTTCGTCAAGGGGAGGCGATGCCTGTGAAATATGGTCAACTTCTTTGAGACAGTCAGTCACCAAAGCCACAGATGAGGGGAAGACTGAACACTGCCTCCCTTGACCTGGCCAAAGCCTTCGATACTATTCCCCACTCGGGTATAACAGATAAACTCTCTCAACAAGGCATCAATCTGTACATTGCTAGATGGGTAGCAAACTGGCTCACTGACAGAACCCATCTAGTCAAAACAGGGGAAGCCACCTCAAGCAGTAGACCCGCAACGAGTGGTGTAACACAGGGATCGGTCTTGGGCTCTCTGCTGTTTGGGATATACTTTTCTGAGGTGCAGGCCAAAACTAGTGGGCTATGGCTGACCAAGTTTGCAGATGACTGCAAGCTGGGCACGGTCATCAATTCCCCTAATGACATGGACATCCTCCAAAAGGGTCTCGCTCAAATAAATGATTGATGCCAGAAACATGGCCTCAAACTGAATGCCAAAAAATGAATAGTCATCCCCTTTGGTGAGAGTGATGTCCCCACAAATTATCACAATAAGGTCCTAAGCACACAATCAGTCATGAGGGACATGGCCACCCAGGTTGACAGAAAACTGACTACTGACCACCATATTGCCTCCGCTGTAAGGAAAGCTTTCTACATGGCCCACCTCATTAGCATGGGTATCTCATTCAGGGACAAGGAGGTCATAAAATCACTGTATTCTTCCCTTATAAGACCCATCACCGAGTACAACTTTTGGCATGCAGCTCACAAAGCATATGCAGCAACTGGAGAGACCACAGAGGTTCCTCACCAAGAGAATCCAGGGCCTCAAGCATCTACGCTACACAGATGGGCTAAAAGTCCTGTCCCTCTATTCAGTCTCACACAAACTCCTCAGAGGTGACCTCTGTCTGGCATACAGAGCAATCTCAGACCCCAACTTGATGGGAGTGCTGCATATCCACAAGTCAAGATCCACTTGAGTAACCCCACATGCGTGACTTCAACCTGATCTGTGACATCAACAGGACTTGTTGGAGGGGCAGACGTCTCTCAGAGACTCCCCCTTCTGGGGAACAGACACTCTCCACGTCAAGCAGACTACCTCATTAACCATTTTTAAGTGCAACCTGGATAACTGGATGGGGGAACAGAAAATACACCTCTGGGATTCCACCTGTGTCCCTGCTGGACAGGGGGATCAGGTGCTGACTTGCCGTTACATGAGCTATATTCTTGGCTAGGCTTGTAAGGGCCTCAGGTCCAATAGCCTAGTAACATCCTATGACCCTATGATCCACAGGATGGTAACTCACATATATCGGATGGCAACTCACACAAATATCGTAAAAGCAGAGAACAACTAGCCCTGAATGGGTGCTGATTATGTTGCCAACATCAACTAGAAAACCTTTTCCATTTGCTAATATTTGATTTTCTAGTAGCAGGCTTTCTTGCCAACAGTACTACCTGAACCATGTCCTCAGTACATAGGTGACTAAAAGGAATTAAGACCCTATACCATCAAGGCAGTCAACCAAAGTTGATTGATGCCTAGGGAGTCACCACAATGACTTTGGGATATTCCTTCTGAATCTTCAGAAGTGCCGTGGATATTGGTGTAAGAGCACACAGGAACATTCCTGGTCAAGGAAAAGAGAAGGTAGCAGTAATTTGAGTGGAGGGTTTCCAGAACACCTTATATGGACATGTATTTCTTACGTCAATGATGGGACAATTTTAAAAGTAGATAGGTTACATTTTTACATATTTTTTGTATTTTTATACACATTTTTGTATAATTTAAAATATAGAGATTTTATATATGTATTATTGCGTAAATATGTTATATTTATGTTTAGATATGAATGTGTATATTTTTATGTTGACTGACAGTCGATTAACTCTCTAACAGGGTGAATGTTTTGATAGGTTTTGTATTTGCTCCAATATACAAGAGCTTTGTGATGTCTGTACCAATTAAAGGTCTGAAGAAGTGGGATTTACTTCCAACGAAAGTGCTTACCGAATAAAGAGGTGGTTATATTTTAAGTGACTCAGTCTTCCTTGTCTGTTGGCTGGATCCGTGGATGCAGTTATGGTGTTGAATTATTTTGAGTATTATTATCCTGGATCCATTTGTTCAAGCTGTGACCTTACTGGCATTTTTTTGAAAAGAAAAGGCATCTGTGTTCCAGGCCTTCTTGCATGGAGTTCTGAAACAGAATTTTGCCAACTGACTGTTCAGACAGGAGGCAAAGGTATACTTGAGGAACTCTCCACAGATGGATCAAACCTTGGAAGACTCTGATTAAGTTTCTATTTGTGAGGGTCTTCTGTGGTCCTGCTCAGCCTCGTCTGCCACACAATAGTGCTCAGACTGTAGGATACCTATAGCGTGAGATTGTGCTGTGAACGCATACCTCTCAACTGTACAGACTTTGGCAAAATATCCAGATTTTTGACATTTAGTTTTGGCCTGTTTTTCATAAAATTGTAGTTTTCTGGCAAATTAGTGGCAAATCATTAAGACTGAAGTTAGAAAATAATGACAAGAATTGGTTTCAGACTAAATACCCTTTAGAACATTCATGCTAATGCAAAACCCACTATTCTATCAACTTTCTAAGTTTGTAAGAGCAATATTTAAAACTTTTCCCTATTTTCAGACCTTTGTCCCACTTTTATTTATGGCTTTGTCCAGATTTCTTGCTCTAAGAGGTTGAGAGGTATAAATGCCAGTGTGATGCCATATCCCAAGCTAACATGACTAGTCTGCAAAGCAGGTATGACTCAGTACCCTCCTTGCTTGTTGATATGTCACATGACTGTGGTGCTGTCTGTAACCACCTGAAGAGGTCCCATTGGGCAAGCACCTCCTTGATATTTATGTGCTTGTGTCTGTCCTTGGTGAAGTACACAAGCACCATCAACAACGATCACAGTTTCAGCATTCCATTTAAGTAAAAGCACGAACATCTAAACTCAAAAGTTGCAAAATTAGTACACAACACAAAAAAGGCCCCAAGAGGAAAAATTAGCTTCTAAAGGAAGTTAAGGCAGTTCCTGGCAGGAAAACTACTAACACTTAATACCGGTGCCACGTTTAAACAAAAAAACTAGAAAAAATACGCCCCAGTCTTTAAAAGGGCAATGAATTCTGTGAGTAAAGGTTTTCCAAAGGGGGACATACCTGCCAGAAATGTAGCTGTAGAGTCTACACTGAACTCAGAGCAGACTGTTGCTCCTGAGAAGCTCCTTAGTTGCTTCCCTTGAGGTGGCAAGAAAGTACTGAAGTCACCTCCTTCTGGCCAACCAGCAGCCAGAAGGAGGGTGTAGAAGGGAGCCAAACCTGTTAAAGCAGGCCGGGTGTTGCTTCCTGGGCAGTAAACAACTCAAATACCCAAAAGGTTATGGCATAAGTGGGAATGATAACGTCTCTACCTCGTAAATTATTTGAAATGCTCTAAAAACAAAATTATGGTAGTTTTATCTAGTGCATGCTTAAATAAAGCATCTGTAGTGACTCTCCTATATAAATCTGAATGATGCTCACAAATTCTTTTAACTTTCAATTACTCCTACCCATAAAAAGCTGGGCATTTGGTACATATAGCCAGATTAATATTGTCAAGAGTGCATATTGCAAAACATTTAAAGAAAATGTTTGCCACTTGTTAATAAAAACATGACTTCAGCATTGCAGCACTACAAAAGTGACAATCATGGCATGTACTGTACCTCACTTTTTAAGCTGTAAACTGCCTGAAGTTGGCAAATCTTGAAAACATAGTTGTTGCTCTAAGTTTATCTGATTTACATACAATGTGACCCATTACCTAAAATGGCGCTTACTTTAGAACAAAGTGCAGACCAATTTCTTCTATCAGTAACTTGTTTTGTCCTGCCACTGAACGTCATATCTAACCATACCATCACACTGTTGTCTATATTGTACTTCTGATTTAGAAGCTGACTATGAAATAGACAGCATTCAATGATAGTGCACTCAGAAATTGGTCTACCTTTATTCAATACAAGCACGTCTACAATCTCTCTTCTTAAACTGTAGTATCTAAGTGATTGGCTCTCAGGAACAGACTACATGCAATACCATCAAAGATATACCTGGGGTGCATACTATTATAACGCAAACATTTACTTGTCTGCACATCCTGAGCAAGTATCTTCATATCCATTTTACCATTCACGATAGAACCCACATCATCTAAAATATGTATCAAGCTTGGACTAGTGCATTTAAAGGTCACAAACTCTGCAGAAGTAATATGAAGAAACATATTAAATTATTTTGACTGTTCAACATTACCAGTTCATATTATAAAAATGTCAACGAACAATTTATAAAAGGCTATACAGGTGGTGTAACTACCATTCTAATTAAATATTCAATTCTCCCTAAAGTTAGACAATGCCAAATTTGCAAAGGGGTTGGTGATAGACGTACTAGTTTATTACATAAAACTGAGTCGATCAATATGCAGTCTCAACTTTCGTTCCTGACATGTCACTGTGTATACACACAAACTAAGCTACCAGTCTACAGACCACTACAAGTCCAGCTAATAAGCAGAGATCAGAATCAAACTCTGTCTACTTTGTATTTGTGGGGTTAAAAACCTTAACCATTATGCCAACCCTCCCCCAACAGTCTTAAAATTAAGCTCATATGTTTCCTTATCCCATTTAAGACTACTGGTTTTATCCTGTATATATAAATATTACCCAGAAAACACTTGTGTACAGTCAGCATCAACATCTGATGCATTTACACATCTTAAATTATTAAAACTGATGACATTTTATGTGGTTCGTACATTAGGTGCTGTGTGTATCCTAAGTTAAACTGCCTTACATTAGAGGAACCGAACCTATAAAATTGAAAGTGGTCAATTATATCAGATCTTAAGGATACACATTCGTCCACTTCCATGACAGGGCTGGTAACTGCAGGGTAGTCTCTAAACACCTTTAAGACTTTTTTGCCTGGAAAATTCTTTTGTTCCTATAATGCAACTCACCTCCCTTTACTCTACAAATTGATACTACTCTTGAGATCAGTGGGCAACATAATACTAATCTCCAAATACCACAAAATATCCTCTAGCTCTTTCAGAAGGGAAAGAAAATGCAGAGGGAAGGTAGATGGGCTTCTTGACGTATCTTAAGTACATAACTTTTGCACCTTACACATTAGTACATCCACTTCAACAGGATGGCTTCACCAACCTACACCACTTAGATGGCATCAAAACAAAATGCCTTCTCAATAATGTAGCTCTGAAGTTATCAGTGGATCAAGAACTCACTTCCAACTTGTACAGTTTAGCAAAAGTATGCAGTGAAACCCAAGTCACAAGCAGCACATACGTTGTCAGCTATGGCATCCTGAAAAGGGAAAATGAATACTCATTTTGTTACATTAACTTCAAGTCTTAATTCATGAGAGGTACACAGTCCTCCTTGTTATGACTCAAACTTGAAAAATTGCAATCTACTGCTAAAATATGTAGCACCCTAACCAGATGTCCACACAGCTTTACTATAAATGTAATTAGCAAAACAGCTGTATTCATAATTGGAAACCAGTTTTGGTAAAAAATAAATCAGTACCCTAAAGGTGAAAGATCAAGACTTACAGACCACTAAAAAAAAAAATACTATGTAAAACTGTTCATGCTATCGTATAGCTGCTACTGAAAATAGATGACCAAATCATACAACACAAACATATATATTAATTACCATCACAAAAACATCAATTATATGGTTATATAAATCCTCCAAGTTACAAAATGCATGCTAATAAAACCATGTATGACTCAAATTACTCTATCAAATAATTGCTTTCAAATATATGTCTGAATCACATCTGCAGAGGTCGGCATGTAATACAACTAAGTAAAATTTTCTTACCTTATCTACACTAAATTCCTTTTCAAAAATGCTAATTTAAAATGGGTAAAAAGGGCTTCCAAACTATCCAAATCTGTTCTTTTTTTTAATTAGTATAGTATGCCATTCTAATTTATTTTGGCACTTCACTATTTGATCTACATCATCAGTATGTTCAGAAATTCTGAGATTCAGCATTTGAGAAGTCTTACCCACTTAAAAAAAATTCCACATAAGCATGCAGTAGATTTAAGTATTGTTCACTTGTACATAAGGTAGGACCATCTAGTATCAAACTTAGTAGTACTGACTGATAAACACTAATGCATTTCAACACATACTTAACATAGTTCACTTAACTGCTGCACGGACGACTTCCCATTTTTATTTCCTGAAATAGTGCTTTGTGTCATCTTTGAGACATCTCTAAAAATGGGTCTTTATTACCACGTTGCCGAACACGTCTTAAATTGACAATAATATAGACTTGTCAAAAACCCGAATGGCAGAGTCAGCAAATTTTTTCCTAGGGGAAAAAAAAAAAAAAAAAAAAAAAAAAAATAATTCGCTCGGCCATACAGAAAAAAACACTTTCAAACCATACAAGTGGGGGAGTTTTGCCCCCCACACACCCCCTAACTAAATACACAAACTGCGAGATCACACTACAATGGGGAAAAGGAAAAATCTCCGATGATGATTTTTTCCTCTGTGAAAAATTTCGCCGACTCGGCCATTCGGGTTTTAGACAAGTCTATATTACTGTGTCGATTAAGATGTGTTTGGCGAACATGTCTTTCGACACAGTAATATAGACCCATCTAAAACTAGCCCACATACTGTCCTAGAAACTTGCCCAATCCTACAAAAAAACTTGGACAGGTGATACCTTATGGCTATGCCTGTTGTAGCTGCATGTGCTGATCTATCTGCTGCATTATGAGGATGATGCATGGGAAAAGAGAGCATGTTAACACCAGGGAAATCAACTAAAGAAGCACTTATGAAGCAACTAGTTCATTATTTCTACATTTCTCTGTTAGGTCTTGCTGAAACCTTACTATGTGCAGCAGGTAATTTATTCCTCTTATAATAAAGGTCGTGGACATGTAAACATGCTTCTCAAAGAGATCTACATCCCAGTATTTTTTTACTGGGGGAAGGGTTAATCATTGGGTTCTCTTTAGTGGGCTATTTCTTAAGAGGTGCAGCTACAACAACTGAGATTGCCAAAGGTGCCTCAGTCCTGTGTTTCCAGTTCCAAATGATTTGTCCTATTTCCCTGGGATACGCTTTACCACACTGGGCTCTCAGCAGTTAGACAGAAATTACATCATCATCTATGGGAAGGATAAAGACTCAGAGCTTTCAAAGTGTGCAGTTTAAAAAATATTGAAAAAGAATCTCCTGGATGAACCAAAGGGAAGATGGTCTTCATCCTAAACCAAGGTCAATGAAGATCCACCCATATTTGAACAAGTTAAGACCCCATCACCTTCATCTGAAATAAATGGAGTTTTTTTGTTCTCCAATACAACCCCCCTGAGACTGAAGATTTCAGCATTAAAGAAACCACTGAACGCCGATACAAGTAGCTTAGAAAGTACAGTTTTGTACCTACCATAAATGTAGATGTTCAAGTGCTAATACAGCTGCAGTCATAACAGATGGGTTCTCCTGCCGTCAGGCGGGTCCTCGGTCGGCCGAATTCCAAAGTCTAGGTCCGGCGTCGGTTGTCGTCGCTTCTTCCCTGACGTCAGTGCGACAGGGGTATAAAAGAACGAGCCAACACCATTTTTCTTCAGTTTTTCTTGCCCCAGATGTCAGGTGCCCCCAGAAGGAAGGCAATACATAAATTTGCGTAATAAAGCAATGCCATATAATCAAAATACAGTAGTTGCAAGCAAATACACCATAAATGAATACCCCAATCAGGTTGTATGAGGAGGTGTTAGCCAAAAGGCCTGTCCCAAGAGGGGAAGGAGGGAGGGAAACCTGGACTGCAGCTGTATTAGCACTCGAACATCTACATTTATGGTAGGTACAAAACTGTACTATGTTCATCGTGCATACAGCTGCAGTCATAACAGATGGGTAGAATCCCAAAGCTAAGAAAGGGGTGGTAGGCACTAGGTGGAACTAGGAGGAGCCAGGATGCCCTGCAAGACTGCAGTGGCAAAGCCTGCTCTAGTTTTGGAGTATAATGGTAGGTGGTAGTGCTTGGAGAAGGTATGCACAGAACTCCAAGTGGCTGCTTCCAAAATATCTTTGGTAGGAACTCCTCTGAGGAAAGCTGCAGAGGTAGCTGTGGCCCTTGTGGAGTGAGATCCGATGCCTGCAGGTACAGTTTTACCATGAAAAGAGTAACAAAAGCGTATGCAGTGGGCTATCCATTTTGAAATCGTCTGTTTGGAAATTGGTTTCCCTTGAGCTCCTATAGCATAGGACACAAAGAGCTGTTCTGATTTTCTGAAAGGCTTTGTTCTGTTCAAATAATAACGCAGCTGTCTGTGGATGTCCAAGGAATGTAGTAGTCTCTCCCCTTTGTTTTGAGGATTAGGGTAAAAGGTAGGTAAGTGTATAGCCTGATTCAAAGCTACCCTGGATACCACCTTTGGCATAAAGGACGGGTTGGTTCGTAAGGAAACTCTGTCCTGATGGAAGATGATAAAAGGCTGCACAGCCATGAGGGCTTGTAGTTCCGATACCCTACGAGCTGAGGTGATAGCCAGAAGGAAAGCCGTTTTCCAGGACAAATATTGCAAATCTGTTGAGGCAGCTGGCTCAAAAGGAGGCAAGGTCAGCTTTTCTAGAATGAAATTGAGGTCCCAAGCAGGTATTGGTTGTTTCCTTGGGGGTTTTATATTCTTAGCCCCTCTGAGGAGCTGTCTTAAGAGGGGGTGAGAGAATAAAGGTGGATCAGTGTTGTATTCTGCAGAAATGGCTGAGGCATGGATTTTGATGGAGGAGAATGAAAGTCCACTGCTTAGCAGCTCAGCTAGATACTGTAATATTTGAGGTAAATTCAGTTTTCCAGGATTCTGGCCCTTTTCTCATTCCAGGCACAAAACCGTTTCCATTTTGGAGTAAGCTTTTCTAGTAGACGGCCTTCTGGCCTCCAAAATGACATCCTGCACCTCCTTGGAGAGTAGGGTCTGTTGTGATGTTAAGGAATCTTCCATGCGGCCAGATTGAGTGTTTTCAGCTGACTGTGAAGAGTTTTGAAGCTGTGCTGAGTCAGAAGAGGCATTAGAGGTAGGGTTCATGGAGGGGAATGCGTCAGGCTCCTCAGGAGTGGGTACCAGTGCTGTCTTGGCCAGTCTGGAGCAATGAGAATCATCTTTGGTCTGTCTGCTCTGGTTTTTAGTAGAACTTTGGGCAGCAGAGGAAGAGGTGGAAAGGCATAAACTGTCATTGTTGTCCAATTGAAAGAGAGAGCGTCCACTCTCCAGGCCTTTGGATGAAAAGTCCTTGAGCAGAATTTTGTCAATTGGTGATTTTTGTGGGAGGCAAAGAGATCCATGTCTGGCCTTCCCCATGCTTGAACTATCTCTGTAAATACTTGAGGATGCAACTTCCATTCGTGTGGATCTGTCATATTTCTGCTTAGGTTGTCTGCCAGCGTGTTTTCCTTGCCTGGCAAGTACTGTGCTTGAAGTTCGATTTGTAATTCCAGAGCCATGTTCCAAAGTGACATGGCCAGCCTGCATAGGGGGTATGAATGGGTTCCTCCCTGTTTATGTACCACATTACTGTGGTGTTGTCTGTCCTTATCAATAGTTGACCTGGATGCAGAAGGGAAAGCTATAATAGCATTTATTACTGCTAGCATTTCCTTTTGATTGATGTGAAGGTGCTTTTCTTTTTGGGACCATTTGCCCTGAATGCACCGATCTGTCATGTGCGCCCCCCAGGCGTAGTCCGAGGCGTCTGTTGTGATGACTTGATTTGCTTGAGGCTTGCAGAATGGGAGACCTGTGTTTGGCATGCTTGAACCCACCACAGAAATTCCTTTTGAAGACATGGAATTAGTGGTATTATTGTTTCCAAACTGTGGCTGTGTTGAGACCATAGGTTTTTCAGGTACCATTGAAGTTTCCTCATATGCAGCTTTGCACATGGGATTAGTAGGATGCAAGATGCCATGAATCCCAGAGCCTGCAGGATTTTCCTTGCAGTCAGCCTGGTGAAATTTGCTAGTGTTCTGAAGTATTGAGTTAGTTGCCCCTGCTTCCCTGGCGTGAGGTAGGCCATCTGAGTGTTTGTGTCCAAGTTGGCACCCAGGAAAAGTATTTTCTGAGAGGATATTAGCCTTGATTTCTTTTTGTTGACTGTGTATCCCAGAGAATTCAACAACATTATTACAAAAGCCAGATGTTTCAGAAGTATGTGCTTGCTGTCCGCTTGGATCAGGCAGTCGTCCAAATATGGGTATATTTGTATCCCTTGAAGTCTGCAGTAGGCAATTACTGATGCCAGGCATTTTGTGAATACTCTGGGCGCAGTAGATAAGCCAAAGGGCAATGCAGAGAATTGATAATGGGTTGAACCTGCAAGAAATCTGAGGTATCTTCTGCAATTTTGTCTGATTGGGACATGCAGGTATGCCTCCTTGAGGTCCAATGTTACCAGCCAAGACTCCTTGCCCAGCATGGGAAGAAGCTGCTGTAATGTGAGCATCTTGTATTTTGGTACGAGTAAAAATGTGTTTAGGATGGATAGGTCCAAAATAGGTCTCCAATCTTTTCCCTTCCTTGGTACCAGGAATAGTCTGGAATAAAAACCTTGGCCTTGTTCGTGAGTAGGTACCTCTTGAATACCTTTCATGTCCATGAGATCTGAAATTTGTCTTTGTGCCTCTGCCCTTTGATTGTGTGGCAGGTTTGGCATGCCTCTCATTTTTGGAAGGGTGTGAAAATGGAATCTGTAGCCTCTGTTTATAATGTCCAGGATCCATTTGTCTTTTGTGACAATATGCCAATTTTTTGAAAATAATGCCAGTTTTCCGGCTAAGGGTGCTGCCATTTCAGCCTTGCTTGTCATGCAAAGGGGAAAGTCATTGGGCTTGCTTTCTGAATGGCTGCGAACTATCCTCACCACCTCTGTGTAGGAGCTTGCCATTGTCTGCCTCTAAACGATCCTTGAGATTGCCCTCTGCCCCTCGGGCGCCTGTATCTACCTCTTTGGGGTCTGTCCGTGGCTGGAAAGGACCAATTTTTGGAAGGCCAATTTCTACTGAAACGTGGAGGTTGTACCTGTAGAAAATCTTTTCACTGTTTGCATTGATTTAGCCTTTTCCTCCATTTTCTTTAATACCTCCTCAGCTTTAACACCAAATAATACATCCTTTTGTAGAGGGGCATCTAGTAATTTAGCTTTGACATGATCTGGTAAGGTTTGCTCCTTGAGCCAGGCATGTCTACGTATGACTGATCCTGTAACAGCAGCTCTACATGAGGCCTCTAGAGCATCAAAACCACATTGCAAGGTATGTTTACCCACTTGTTCTGCACTATGCATCAAATCCTGCAACTCCTTCAAGTCTGGTTGCTCAGGTTGTGACATTTTACTTCTCAACTGTGATCACAGAAACTGTTGGTACTTTAGCATATGGAACTGGCAGTTTAATGCCCTCATGGTTAAGGTGGCCGAGGTGTATACCTTTTTCCCCACCTTTCTAAGGATCTGGAATCTCTCTCGGAAGGTAATGGATTTTTAGCAGTGGAGGCCTTAATTCCCTTGGGGCCCTGTGAGATAGTTTCTGGGTCAGCCGCATGGCTTTTGTATAAAAATTGGTGTGAGTCAGGAACCCGGTAGTACCTGTCAGGCTTGACTGGGGCTGGAGGTAAGGAATCCGGGTTAAGGCAGGCCTCCGAGTACACATCATCTAGTATGTCTAAGACAGGAGGTATAGCCAGAGGCCTGTGCTGAGGTAGCAAGAGAAAATCCCTAAGCCTTTTCTTGGAATCTGAGTACTCTTGGCCTTCCCAGTGGAAGTGTTCCCTTAAGGTATGCAAGGTTTCCCCAAATGAGTAATCCTCTGGGGGGGGGAGACAGAGGGAATGGACTCCTCTGCATCAGAATCTTCAAAAGGGGAGTAAGAATGTTCCTGTTCATCAGAGTGCTCTGAAATAATGGAGGCCTGGTCAGAGGAGGGGGATTCTTCCTCCACTCTGGGCCTTTTGTCCTGGGGGGGTTGTGAATCCCTGATAAGAGTAATTAAATCCTCAGCCATTTTAAGCATCTGTTTTTTAGGCATGGGGCCTGGAGAAGGGCCCTGTGTAACTTGTCTCTCAGAATGCATGGCTGCTTTAGACTTAGTGAAAGCCTTGATGGAAAAAGAAGAGGAAGGTCTGAAGACACCTTGAGAGGAGACAGACCTGTCTACATTTTGAGATTCACCACCAAGAGTGGCTTCGGTATCTGTAGACGGGGTGTGGGCAGAGGAGCCTGCGACCTCGGGCACGGAAGACACCGCCAATGAAGTGTCGTCGGTAGGCAGGGGCTGCGTAGGAGCCTCACTGAGAACCGGACCACCTGTAGTCGGCTTTGGCGGGGTGTCGGTAGAGGCCGCGGACCTCGTGTGTCGGTCCTTATCTTTGCGTTTTTTAGACAAAACTGGAGTCGGAGTATCCGACGACATAATATAGTTAAATTTTTTGCCAAAATAGTGCTGGGCGAACTCCGCCCGATGCTTAATAGTGTGTTTGTTGAATGTAGCACAAAAACGACAGACCGAGACGTCGTGGTCTGGGCCTAAGCAAGGAATGCAGAGGGAATGAAAATCCTTATGTGGTAATTTGCTTCCCACATGAAATACAATTATTAACTTCGTCTGACATCGGTCTGAGGCAAGAAAAGTTTCCCCAATGGGGTACTTAGCTTTCAAGAAGACTTCGGTTGCAAAATTTTCATAATTTCAGGAGCTGGCCGACCGGCACTTGCGAACTGCTTCTGCTTCGGGCACCGCACGGCAAGAAAGACTGAAGAAAATGGCGTCGGCTGGTTCTTTTATACCCCTGTCGCACTGACGTCAGGGAAGAAGCGACGACAACCGACGCCGGACCTAGACTTTGGAATTCGGCCGACCGAGGACCCGCCTGACGGCAGGAGAACCCATCTGTTATGACTGCAGCTGTATGCATGATGAACATCAGGCCTAGTCAAACCTGGTACAATCAAATGCAGGACCCTACAACAAGATCCAAGAAATACCCATACTCTGGGCCATCAGGGTGTTGGATTTCTCTTCCTTATAAAACTCATAAGAATAAGCCAAGTTTTGATTATGTCGGCTTTATTCTCCCTACCAACATGTCACCAGCATCTATCCAGTCCCATTAACATCTGCATTGCAAAAGATGAAAACTGGAGAGCATCCAGACACTTACAGAGAGGTAAAGGAAAGGTATATCCCAAGACATTGGTCAGGGGAAGTTTTTAGTCAAAAATCTTTCATCTTCAGCTGGTATTCCAAGTACCACTTTTTTGATCAACATTGCTTACCGTTTCAACCTACTGCTTGGCCTGCTGGAATGATCTGTAACAGCAGTGGGGTGGCAAAGGGAAAATACATCTAGTGGATAATGCCTTGCAAAGAAGGGGCACTAGTGAGCACATAAGATACAGGCTTCTCGGTCACCACCACCTACTTCTCTACATGATATCTGAAAGGATTTCCTTTTGTCTGAACTTATGCTCTTGCTACTCTACACATTTTTCTATATTTAGGAAATGGATCACAACAGACAAAGTTGATGATGCTCAACCTAAAAGAGTGAAGTTTTCTATGCTCAAGATGTGCCTTTAAATTCCTAGCTCTTTCAATGAAAGTTTTTGTTAAAAGCAGCATCACTGTTCTCCTCCAAATAAAGCAAACCCCTTTTACGGTGATGCAGTTGGGGAATGAGACACTCATAACAGCACTTGCAGTAAGCTTTTCTGGAGACATTTCAAGCAGGTTACATTATAACAACTGTATCTTTTTTAATGCACTACAATCATAGCCTACAATACAGAAAATCGAAGGGGTAGTAGTCTAAGCCACACCCCTAATGTCATAAAACACACACTTTTTTTTTTTGCAAGGGGGAAGGCCCCACATCCTTGAACCAAACACACATGCACACACACCCTCCAATTACAGAAAATTCAGAGAAGAGGAAGAAAGTGAGGAAAGGGCACCATTTGCCTTCTTGCTCTTTTCTGCCATGACAGTCAGCCATCCATTTCACAGCTTTGACATTCTGAGTGCTGACCCAACTGCCAAGTGACAAACACTAGGCCTATCTTTCAAATATCACCTATATACTGTAAAATGTCCAGAAAAAACATATGGGATGTGTTCTTTAAATTGGTTTCAGATCTTGGCCTTGCAAAAGTACAGATCAACTACTCAAGTTAGATCACCAACTACACAAGTTAGCAGTGCCACAAAAACAAAAAAAGGTTTGGTATGCAAATTTCCCCTCTTTATAGAATGACTCCCTTATGGCAGACTTGCACCCAAGGCACAGAAAATACTGAAAAAAATCTGACCAGAGGACTGACATGCACTTTAAACTTTATCAGCAAAATTAAAATTCTGGCAATGGTGATTTATGTGATAAATATTTAATGTTTACAAACAAATAACTGACAGCCTAGAAACAGCGCTGGATAGCCTCAAGACAACTACATGAAAAATAACTAGTTTACAAGGACTTATCACATACAACTCAAATATACGTGAAAATAATTAAATTATCTGTTCTTATGACTGAAAGACAAAGCATCATGCAGCAGAGTTGAAGGTATACTCACAAAGTATTGCTGCCAAGCATGAGAACATAAAATAAGCAACATTTCACTGCAAATATTTCAATAGGTAAATTACCTGCAGCCATGCCAGAAAATATATGCACAACTCTACACAGTAATATATCTCAAGTGGCATATTAGTGCAGTGGTTTAGTATGGTCTTTGGTTCAGGTGTCTTCTATAAGGTGTGCCCTTCCCTTTGTCTCTGTGGATGTTTGCTGCGTTCTCTAGTTTCCTACAACATTTCAATGGCATACAACAAGTGAAAGGCAAGTCCTAAAAACTACCTTTGTTGTGTGTCAATCCTGTGACTGGCCTGGCACTGTTATAGCTTCTATGCCTTGTTCCCACTGACTGCTGGAACAGGCACGACTCCCTTGCTATCCCGAACAAGATAAAGTTGGTAATAAGAAAAAAAATTAATAAACCAATTACTAAAGAAAATATTGAAGAAGCATCATATCTTTCAACCGTACCGAATTCCTCAGAATTTACCAGTTTTGAAGGCAAAATAATGGGGTGCCATGAATTCCCGAGTGGCCCCCTTCAATTCCCAATTTTTTTTTTTTTTTTTTTTAGAAGTTTACATAAATGTGTAAACATTTCTGAATTATTTACAACTTTGCAATCGCAACATATAACATCTTAGCACTTACTGAATTTTTGTGATGTTATTTCGGCACTGTATTAAATTGACTCATGTTCTAGGCTTGTATTTTTAGTGAGAAACGTACCTCCCTGGACTACATGAAAAGGGATATGGAGGAGCTGTCCGATTTTGTAGCCCAGGCAGGTACGACCCTAGCCCTGAGTAGCATTCTGCCATCACCCAGAATGATACCACAGTACAAGGACAAAATGATTGACTTCAACAATTGGCTAAGCTTCTGGTGTCATTCTAAGGAGATCCAGTATCTGCCTGGGATGACATGATCGACAAACAACGACACTCTGCCAGAGATGGCCTGCACCTGTCGCCCCTGGGATTCCGGATACTGGCTAAGGCTCTAGCGACCCCTATAGTGCCTTTTTTAGGCAAGGTTCAAATGACAAATTCACCACCATAACAGGTACAAGCAAGCAAAATCTCAGGGTATTGCTACTCAATGCTAGGAGTCTAAACCTCAAAATGGACTCACTCGAGGCACTCCTTAAAATGGAGAACATCAACATCTGTGCAGTGACAGAGACCTGGTTCAAGGCTCCAGAGTGTACCCCTGCATTACCAGGCTATAATTCATACCACACCTTTCGGCCACTTAACCTGGACCGAAACACTAAAGGCGGAGGCTTGTCCATACTCATTAAGGATATCCACATCTCCAGGCTAGTTGCTCAGCATAATGCATCTGAGATTATACAAGTGCAACCAACTCTGGGCAAGACAGCAACCCAAATTGTAGCTTGCTACAGATCCCCACCATGCCCCAGGATTCCCACTCCTCATTTCCTGATGCACTGGAAAATATTAGGGTACAACCTAACACCCTAATAATGGGCGATTTCAACTACCCCACCATTAACTGGGAAAACTACTCATGTACCAACTCTTGTGCTCAATGTTTTCTGAAATTCATAAATTCAAATGCCTTGGATCAACTTATCCACAACCCCCACCAGGGGCAGCAATATCCTAGACCTGGTTATTACCAACATGGCCACACACCAGAGGTCAACTCTTCATTGGCCAGATCTGACCAGAAGCTAATCACCCTAGAAATCCACATCCCTCCCCACCCACTATTAGGGAAACCACCATAAAAAATTTCTCCAAAGCCAACTTCACACTTCTTAAGACAGAAGTGGCAAACTTCACGACACCCATGCTGACAGACAATAGAGGTATGACTGATGAATCCTACACAAATGCACTTTATAAGCACTCACACGAGTGCATGGATCGTGCAATCCCTAAGATACACAAGATGCTATCCACCAAAAAAAAAAAAGGAAGCCAATCTGGTGGTCCCCTGCCATAAACAAACTCTACAACAGAAGAAAGAAACTGTTGCAAAAAAAAGAGTAAAATCCCATGAGTGGAGGAACTCCATGGTCAGCCTCAGTAAGAAGCTCGAGATCCCTCATAAAATCCTCCAAAGCTACTTACGAAAACAAAACTGCCACTGACCCTAAAGACAACCACAAAGCATTCTATAGCTATTCAAGAATCTCAATGGCAACACTCCGATCTGCTCTGAGTTACAGCACAATGTCACTAAATATACAGAACCAACTGATATTGCCAACATCCTGGCAGATAGGTTCACTGCTAACTTTACCCCCCCTCTCATCCCCTAAAGGGCCCATCTCTATACCGGAAGAATGCAAAGTTCCTGTAATCACGGCTGCACAGGTAAAAAACACACTCTCCAAAGCCAAGAACACAGCATCCATGGGACCCGACAACATCCCAGGCTGCGTTCTACATGAACTACAGAACGAACTGGCACCCACCTAAGTACCATGTTCAATCATAGCCTCACCTCAGGCTATGTGCCCACCAAATGGCGCACAGCGACGGTTATCCCACTCCACAATGGGGGGAGCCACCACGGACATCGGAAACTACCACCCCATTAGCCTGACGAGCCTGGTCTGCAAGGCTACGGAACATATCATCATGGAACTTATAAACTGACACTGGTAATCTCCAAAGTCTGGACCCCACCCAGTTCGGGTTTGTATAAGGCAGATCATGTCTCCTAAACCTGACAGACTTCTTTAAAGCGGTCACCAAAGCCATAGATAAGGGTAAGGTGGTTCACACAGCCTATCTAGAGCTTACCAAGGCTTTCGACACCATCCCCCACTCTGGAATTATAGACAAACTCACTAAACTAGGTATAAATCCCTATGTCACAAAATGGGTTGCCAAATGGCTCACTGACAGAACTCACACTGTGAAAGTAGCAGACTCCAAATCCAACTTCAGACCAGTGACAAGTGGAGTACCACAGGGTTCAGTCCTGGGTCCTCTCCTGTTTGGGATCTCCTGTTCGGTATCTACTTCTCTGAAGTACAGGCTAACACAGAAGGTCTTTGACTAATGAAGTTCACAGATGACTGCAAACTAGGAGCCATAATCAAAACTCCAAAACATGTGGACAGCCTACAAAAGGGCCTCAACCGGACAGATGCCTGGTGTCAAAGCCATGGCCTCAAGCTCAATGCCAATAAGTGCATTGTCATCTCTTTTGGTAAAAACTCTGTACCCATGAACTACCACAGAGGTGGTAGTCTACTTAACACTGAAAGTGTGATAAGAGACTTTGGGACACAGGTGAACAGTAGTCTCTCCTTTGATAATCACATCGCCACAGTAGTCAGGAAATCCTTCTACGTGGCACACCTCATCACAAAAGGTTTCTCATCCAGGAAAAAGAGGTCATTGTTCCCCTCTACTCGTCACTCATTAAACCCATACAGTATAACGCCCCTTTTGGTATGTACCTCACAAGACATCTACAACAACTGGAAAGGTCGCAGCAATACCTCACAAAGAGGATTACCGGCCTCAATCAGATGCCCTATGCAGACCATCTCAAAAAACTGCAGCTTTACTCCATCGCATATCGCCTACTCAGAGGCGATCTCTGCCTAACACACAAAGCTATGTCAAACCCAGAGCTTTTGGATATGCTCCACTTAAAGAAATCCCAACCCCTCCGAGCTACACGCTCTAGGGACCTAAACCTTGTCACCACAATAAACAGAAGATGCTGGAAAAATAGATTCCTGTCCCACAGACTTTCCATACTCTGGAGCAAACTATCTATCTATATCAAACAAAGCTCCTCATTAGCACTCTTCAAGAAAAATCTTGATGACTGGATGGGAGATAGGAAATTCACCCCGGGGATCACTTCTGTGGCTCTGCTTGACAGTGTCACAAGAAAATAAATTTTCTTGGGTGGCGAAAGCCAGGGTATTTTTTGGCTAGACTTATATTGGCCCTAGGGCCAATAGCCTAGTACCTACCTATGAACCTATGACAGGTTCAGTGCAGTTAATTTAATAGTTAGAGCTTGCTTGTTGTTTAGGTCGCTCCCACAAACAAGTACTACATGAATTTTTTTCTGGTAAGATTTATCAAAAGTAGCTAGTCACATTACCGCTAATGTGACAATGAGAACTGCATCTAAACCCATAGTAGCACAGTAAAACTGATTTACAATAGTTGGAAAAACACACCTACTACCTACTTCTAGGGTGTCAACACTGATAGGCAAGTACTGCATGAGACCCTATCTAAATGTGTCACATGAACAGGAAATTCCAAAACTGTAGAAACAAAGATATCAGTTTAGTATTAGCATGGATAGACATATTTTATGAAGAAGCCTATATGTATATTTGATACGAGTGGTGGATTATAACAATCATACAGTTGGAATGGGATTCCATTTACCTTCATTATGAGTGGTGAGCTGCCATTTTAAACTCTTTGTTAAAGTTATTTTAAAACATCGTGCTGCCTACCCACCAGTTAGTGTGCAGCGCAACAAGGGAAATGGATGCAGTTATGTGGGTACGACTTTTCTTTATAAAAACAATTCAGTTGCTGTATTGATCAATGAGGAAAGCTCATGTCTTGGAACTTGAAAGTAGGACACAGGCTTGAGAAATGTGGTCTGTACTGAAGTAACCTGCTACTTTCTAGACTCAAGATGAGTCACCAGAAGCCACAAAAGGTCTTTACCTCAGAACCTGCAAGTTAGGGCATCTGCAGCTATGCAGGTGCTATGATTGGTAGATCAGACGTCCATTGAAATGCCACTTTGTGTTGAACCAAGCCTTTTATCTGGGTTATTTTTAATAACATTTATTTTTAGTGCAGCAGGAATAGAAAGTGAGTGACTAAGTACTATTAATGCCAGAGTCTTATACGTGTGTTTGTGAATCTGTTATGATGATACTTTGTAATAATCTAAATCATTATAGTTGTAGGTGTCAAGTTTTGTGGGCCTCACATACATACTACTTGCCTCTTTTTTTCACTGAGCATAACACTGTTAGAGCATAAAGAGTGATGACTTTTTCACCACCCTGCATATTTAAGATAAGGACTCGACAACATTTTTAATGCAACTCTGTGGCTTGTTGAATGTACAGGTCTGACTGTACCACTGCATCGGGAAGCTTCATCTAACCTTAGTGGCATTTGTTTGCTGTTTTAGTTTGAGTGAGCCAAATTACCTTAAATTTGTGTGTGTTTGTGCATATACGTAAACATTCATATACGCGATACAACACAATACAATTCAATCGGTGTAAAAATAATTCAGCTAAATTTACTTCTTGGTCATTAATCAAGATAAAGTTGGTGAGTGCTGTCTGGAAGAAGAGTCTGGTATAAGCAGTTTTGTCAACTAGATAAACGTGCTTGTTTTCAGGGAGGACCCAGCAGCAGTCTCTGATTAAGTAAGCTTGTTCACAGTTACAAAGTAGGCAAATTTGGGACTTGGGGAAATCAAACCCAGGCCTAAGTATATAGGGTAAAGCAAAACATTTTCTGATACCTGATTTTTTGTGTGTGTGTGTTTGTTTACCTCCAATAGTGGATTGGTCCACTGAGATTCATTTCAGTCACAGTCACAGACCAGAAAAATTGTTTAAGTGACTAGCTCAAGCCACCCACTAGAAAAATTCAGGTTGAGTCAATCAAACCCTACACTTTTGAGTGAAGATAATTAAAAGCTCATAGTCTTAATTTTCTGCACTGAGTACCACACCACTGTCACATGTTTTATCTTATCCATATATTCCAACACTCATTATCATATGGCAAAGTAGTAGTTCTGGATCAGACACCAGTCCATTACAGGGCACACATACACACACGTGTAGATGTATACGTTTACATACGCACAGTCGCACAGACATTTACAGCATAATAAAAATCCACCTGGACAAAAAATTGTCATGCTAGTTCTGGACAGAAGATCTGCTCACTTAGGAAATGAATCAGATAACCAAGTGTGTACTAATTTCATTTTGTACAATTAGAAGTACAGATATATTACTAAAATGCACAAAATGATTAAGCAATTTATCAACAGACTGTCTTGTCAGGAAAAATTTGCTCTTTTCTCTGTATGCTGGATTATACTGTAAGATGGTTTGATAAACAGCAGCCCATTTGCTAATAAAATACAGTCATCCATCATCAGTAACCATTTCATCCAACTCAATGCTATGGTGAACCAAAATCTGTAGAACAAACAGGCTACTGTCTATATACAGGGGAAGATAGGGTTTGAAGCTTAGTGTGGATGATAAATGGAGGGTTTATCAGTTTTCCCCTTAATGTTAATATAAATAAAACACTATTATTCTGGTTATATTTTATGTGTAATATTTTGTCTGTTCTTCAATGTGCGTTTAAATGTTGGTATCCCACAATTCTGCTGGAGTGGGAGGGGTTACATAATTATGTATGCATATTTTATGACAATCAGCATACAGATTTTTGGGCAGTTGCACCTACTTTTCATGGGCCGTTGTCCAGATTTTTGATGTTTCCAGGTCAAGAGGTATGAAGCTCATGTACAACAAATTTGCTGTGTGTCGGGAGTACCTTGCAAGGTCAAAACTCAAATGTAATATGTACCGGCAGTAGTACTGCAACAGCCTGAAGCAATTCACTAGGAGTATCACCATCAAGTATGGAAATGCAGTACAATGTGCAACACTTACATGACAAAAGATCATTGCCTGCGCTACGGTGATTGTTCCATAGATGTTGCTAAGTGCCTCGTACTTTTCTTCTTTATTCTTACATTTCACAAAGAACTGCTTAATATTGTCCAAAGTTTCCTCCTCCCTCTTCAGTTTGATGATATTTGCATCAGGGGCTATTCTTTTTGCAAATTTCCACACAGAATCTTCAAATGTTGCTGAAAAGAACAGCATCTGGCAGTCACGAGGCAGCGATCTACAGAAAGAAGAAACACAAATCATTCATCATTTTTCATCATCATAGATGCACATTTAGCAATTACTGAAATCACAAAAAAATTAAGTCAAAAATGCTTATGTAGCCAGCTTGCTCTTCTCCTCTAAAACACAGGGGGGGGGGGGGGTTGGGGGCAGCATTGGCGATGCATTCAACTACTAGGATTCAAACCACAAACAGCATATCACTCAGATACTACGTAGTTCATTTTTATATATATTTTTTATTTGTTAACCTAGTAACTGAACTGGTCCTTCTTGGACCCTTTTAGCCACAACTGGGGTCACAAGGGCAAGGGTAAAGACAACATATAAATCGATAATTTAGTTTAGCCAACCAACTAGCCTGCTTTTGGTAGAGTAGATGAAATCGGAGCATCAGACACAGACAGAACATGCAAAACTGACAGAGTGACCGTTAGAACTGAACAATGGACTATGCAGCTGTGAGGCAGAGCTTTTTCTTCTAAGTTACCATGTTGTCTACTAGAGTACAGATCCAGAAAAAAATAGTCAGCGATGGCACATAACTCAAATTCAATGCATATACTTGCAAACATCTGTATAAGCTGCATATTTTCTGATGTTGCTTACATGCTACTTATAGGGATTATGATGAAGTCCAGAGAGATTACAAGCACGTCACAGAAGAGTATACTTCTCAGAGCCGGTACACAGACATTAAGGCATTCATAGTTTTATGTTTAATCATTGCTTGTTATCAGAGTCATTACAATTCCATGCAGTACACACCAGTGCTCTTTAAGCTATGGAGAGAAATGTACATGTTTCACACGCACACATGTACTGGGTGTGAAGATTCAAGTTAGCAACATACACAGACACTATAAAAGAGGCACAGTGAGGTATGCAAATATTTGTAAACAATATACCAACCTCAACAGATAATGTCTTGAGATACTGCAATGACACAACAGATGTCATAGAAAACATTAAGATCACATGAAATTAAACAATACAATCTCATTCTATAACAGTTATCTTAAAATTTATGTCATCCTATTACAGTTTGTTTGTTCCATTAAAGGATTTTATTTTATTTCTGCGTGTCTGGAATTACGTTAGCACAGTATTTCTCTAGTTCCTGTAGTACACTTTTTTTAAACAAAAAATATTTTTACTGAATTATCACTTATGACAAAAGCAATCATACTTTTATATAAATGAAAAACTACATTAACATTTTCAGTTGCAAACATTGTACATCACATATGTTCTACATTGTCAACTGAACATTATATAGCTCATTAAATTCCCGGCTTCCCTTAAACCTGCTCCAAAACATTCTTCTGCATGTACTGTTCTCCCACAATTCCCTTTTTTCTATCTAATTTGTAAAGATCCCACTTCCAGTTCTTTTATCTCTGTTATTATATTCATACTTCTAATACAGGTGGTTTAGACGTTGATTTCCATTTTCTAGTAATTGCGTTTTTAGCAGACACCAGAAGTAAACTCGGCAAGACCTTACTATGTCTAGGCAATTCAGATAATTATCACAGGTCAAAAAATAATTTCCGTAGTTACACCAATTTCTCATCCAGTATTTCTGACAGAGTTGTCTGCAGGCAATTCTTAAAGTCTGTCAGCTCATTACACTCCCAAAACATCTGTTCCCAATTACCTCTTTTGTCCCCATCCAACATTTTGCAATCTCCCTAAGGAAAAATTCTTTGGAGTCTGATTGAGGTATAAACATATCTATGCAAACACTTCCAAGCAAAGATCCTAAATCTTCGAGACTTTGTTGCATATTTGGGAGACATAAGTATATCATTCCAAGTGTCTCTTTGTGAACTGCTTTATCCAATCTGTTTTTCCAATCCTTTCTAACCTCCTCTGATGAATTCCTATAGTTATCATGCAATATTTTATATGCCATGTTAATTACCCTTTTTTAACAGCGACTTCTGTTCTAGATTCAACTAAAAACTCTACTAGTTCTGGTCTTTCACTTAGGATCCCCCACTTCTTTTTCTTTACCTATACTCCGATATAAATCCTTGATAGGGAAGCCAATCTAGCCTGCAGTCCAAATGTATTCCTGACCTCTTCCCATTCTATTCCCTTCACTCCTTTTTCTTTACCTATACTCCGATATAAATCCTTGATAGGGAAGCCAATCTAGCCTGCAGTCCAAATGTATTCCTGACCTCTTCCCATTCTATTCCCTTCCCTTTCTAATTATTCTCTCAATACCTTGGTTCCTTTTCCTATTTTCTCCAATAAATTCCAGTCCCCTCTTGCCTATTCTCTCTACCCTTAATTGTACTCATCTCCATTGGTAGAACCTTTTCCTATTCCCATGTTGACTTACTTCTAAGAATAACTTCTGCTACTTTAAGAATATAACATTCTGTATGGTTATTGCCATTCTCCTTAAGGCTCTGCATCCAAAATCCAAGTCTCTCCTTATTTCTTGAGCTTCTCCCGTTTCATCACTTTTAAATTATAGTTTTCTGCTTATGCTATGTATAGGAGCCTTACCTGTGTAGCTGTGAAATACCCCTTAAAATCCATAATCCCAAACCACATTGGTCTATTGGAAGGATCAACTTATCCCACTTGACGCTTGCCCTCTTCCCCCCTCAGATAACATTTTTCAATTCTTTAATTACTAACCACAATTTCTCCTCTGGTTGATGAAAACATGCCTGACCTGTGTATAAAACTAAAGCGACTAAAAACATTTTCACTGCTTGTATCTTGCTATCTATTAAACAGAGCTGCCAGTTTCTTGTTTTTTGTATTATCTTTTTAGTTTCTTCTCGCATAACTTCAGCTGCCATAACAGAATCCTTTTTAATCCATACTCCTAAGTATTTTATTTTATTATGTCCTCATAAATATGGATATTACTGAACCAATATGTGTGGGTAAGATGGTTTTATCTTCACTAATTTTGTGTCCTGAAAAGACTTGAAACTGTCTCAATGTTTCACAACACTGAAATGTCCTTTTCTGTTTTTTTATCAGAAACAAAATGTCATCTGCAAATAGCGCTGCCACCTATCCATCCCCCCCCCCCAGATTATCCAGAAATCAAACCGATTGTCCAGAAAACACTGTACAAACTCCGGTACTTTGTTAAACTGGCAGATTTAGTATTTTTTTCTTTTCTTTTCTTTTTTTACAAAAAGCATAATAAATCTGTAGAAAAAAGGCATCATGATCGAAGAAGAGGGCGTTCCCCTCGTGTGATGTGAAGATGTCACGGAATGTGTGGGGTTGTGGGAGGTGCTGGGGGTGTGGCCTAAGCCCAGTTTTAGCCACAACAAAAAGTGGTAACCCTATCTGCAAATAAAGCCAGATATTTTCAATTACCATACCAATTATACCATTGTACTTCTGAGTCCCTTATTTTCTTAGCCAGTGGTTCTAAATACAAATCAAATAAAGGGAAAGAGGGCACTCTTGCCTGGCTCTTGTGCTCAACCAGAACTTATCAGAGAACCCCCTCCCCCAATTAATTTTCACCTCCAGTCCCTCATATATCCTCCTAATCAACCTTTTTGTTTCATTAAGGAATGCAAATGCTTCCACTGCCGCCCTCATAAAAATCTCAGCTTACTTGGTTGAATGCTTTCTTTGCATAAAGACCCACCAACAGTGTCATTTTCTTACATTCTGCTTCCCTCTGGATCATCACTGTTCTATTAGTGATGTCAAACATTTGCCTTCCCTCCAAAAAAACACACCGATCCATATCTATCAATTTCGGCATTACCTTTGCTATTCTTCCAGTGATTATAGACAAACTTTATAATCATTATTATAAGCAAAAAGGGCCTATATGAAAGTACATCTGATTGGTCTTTACCATCTTTAGGTATTACAGACACCACAGCTTTCTTCCAGGATGTTGGTGCTTCGTCTCCTTTTAAAATATTGTTAAAAAAAACTTCCAGATCTTTATTACTTTCTTCCCTCCTAGCTTCCAAACTTCCAATGGAATATCATCTACTCCTGCAGACATTCCTGTAGTTTGGTTATACATCAACATTTATCACCTATAACCGTGGCATATTGAATTCTTCCATAAACATTTCCATTTGTACTTTTTCTTGATTTCAAAATTTTTCTGCTTTATACAGATCTCCATAAAATTTCCAAAATATTTTTAATATCTCTACATGATCTCTGGTTATTGGCTCCCTAAGCTTGGTAACAACCCTTCCTACTTTCTGTTGCTTGAGCCATTGCGCTAAAAGCTTTTATGCTCTGGAGTTATAAAAAAAAAAAAAAAAAAGTTGCTTAATAGCAATCTTTTCAAAATTCATGCATATTAATCAAGGTAGTCTCTTCTCTTCAGCACTCTACAGCTGGTCTTCTTCTTGTTCTGAGAGATTCCTCCATCC
This sequence comes from Protopterus annectens, assembly GCF_019279795.1. NCBI lineage: Eukaryota > Metazoa > Chordata > Ceratodontiformes > Protopteridae > Protopterus > Protopterus annectens. The sequence goes on from NC_056728.1 coordinate 1,767,545,762, forward strand.
TGCAACACTTCAATCTTTGTTAATCCTTCAAAATAATTCTTGATACTTCTTACCCGCATCTCTCTCCCTTTTATTTCCATCCTACTTTTAAACTCTGTCATTTTATCTCACTCCATAGATATAATTTTCTGAATAAATTTCTATCTTCCCTAATAACTCTTTCTAATAACTACCCATTTCTAAATTCCTCTCTAACAGATGGGTGAGGAAGCATCAGTATCTCATCTGTATTTTATTATCCTGGATTTTTGGTGCATGATCTGAAAATGTTACTGAATGCATATCAAAACATTCAATTACATGCATGCGTTTCTGTGAAATATAATTTGTCCAGCCTAGCCCAGTTTCTTTACCTTGGGGAATAAGTAAATTATAGGTTCACAGGTAGGTACTAGGCTATCGGCCCTATGGCCTCTACAAGCCTAGCCAAAAAGGTACCCGGGCTTTCGCCACCCAAAAAAATTCTCAGCACTCCTGTTACTGAATTCACAGTTCCACACCAAATATTTTCAGAAGCCTCTTCAAAAACGTATCCTATTTTGTTCCGTTTTCCCTTCGCCCCTCAATACATACTCACTGTTGCAAATCAAATTACATTCCCAACCTATACATAATATTCTCTGCAGAAAGCTGATCATTTCTCCCAGAATTTTCTTAAGCTCCACTGTAGCCATTTTAGGTGGAATATAAAAACATGCCAGCGTAATCCTCCTCCCTTGCCAGTAGCCTCTTATGACTACAAATCTACCTTATCGTTTTCTCTCACTATTGGGGCTCATCTAGAAATTAATAAAAAGTACCCCCCTTTTCCTTTGTCTCACATATTTTGCTGAATAACCATCCTGAAATCCTTTATCAAATTCACTTGCTCAGTTCTTTCCAAACAAGTTATTTGCACTCTATTTTTAATATATTTCACTACTCTTTCTTTTTATATATGGCTGTGAAGCCATTCACATTTAAAATATGGAAAGTGCTGTCACTGTGATAAGTTATTATTCGGACCTGTTATGTATAACAGCATTTTTTTTATAAATGTCAAGTTTCAGCTTTTGTGTCACATGCAAACACTAATGCTTGGCAGGTTGATCTTTTACACAACTGTTTATTGTCATATCTCTTTGAACCAATGTCACACCTTATAAGACTTTGTTTTAATGAAAACACTTAACATCCCCATAAAGTATTAGCTTAATACAAACAAACAAAACTATGTACATCTTCAAATAATGAAGTTTAGCCTTCTAATAGGAACTTTCCTAGATTGATAGCTAAACTCAGGCTTGAACTGACCTACAATGAAAGTTATCCATGCTAATATGCATAGTGCAGTCTGTGATTCTATACTAAGTACTGTCTGTGAATTTTATCTTTATTCCTCTCGAAGATGTAAAAAAACAACTTGAATGCTTTCAGAAACCATCACTTCTAGCCACTGAAAAACAAGTATTCCATTTTTGTTCCTTATCAGTTTGTCTCCACAGAAACATGGAAACAAGATACACACATGCTTTCAGCTACAAACATTTCTTGTTGCACTGTGAACATTTGCTAAATGAAAAGTTTTCATTACATTCAATGCTCTTTTATTTACTTACTTCCCCCCTTAAAACTTGTCAGATCAAGCCAAGGTCCGTAATCTAGTCAATTCACCTATACAAAAAGCATATACATTTTACTTGCATCATGCTCTTTTGTCTAGGCTTTCTTCTCCTTTTACACCGCAGTGCTTACATTTCTTAAAACTTAAGAAGGAAAAAGGGGCACTTGGTTTACTTAAGTATCCCAATCACACAAAAATAACTGAAAAAGCTTTACTTTATATGTGATACATGTCATGTTTTATAAAAATCTGTTTTGCTTACAGTTACCTCTTTCCTTCCTCTTCTGTCTTTAATATTCTTCCAAGCATTAACATTAAGTAGGGCACATGCTTTGGCGTCCCCTACATGTTTAACAATGTCAACAAAGTCCAATATTTCCAGGTTTTCTTGTTCTTCCATAAATGTGACTGATGCTTTGTAATCCCATGTTTATTCATTAACTTCAGCGTTGCTGGTTTTCTTCCTGTTCATCTCCATTTCCCACATCCAGTCTCTGGTTAATTTCCAACATACTCTTGGTTCTTCTAGTCAACTCTTGTGCTTTTTATATGTCTCTCAAGCATTTTCCTTTGGAACACTGGAAAATGTTTTCACTGGTATAGTCTCTCTACATGCTCTATTACCAGAAGAATAAGCAGCAAAATCCCTTTGTTTGACAGCTCACTTTTTCTTAGATAAACTTCTGTATTTCCTTCTTAGCATGTTCTGCATTAAAAATGACTTTGACCCTCTAGGAAAAAAGTTATTCTGAAGATATCTGGAAACAGCAGCTGGAACTTCACACCTGCTTCTCCGCACTCCCTAACAGCTGGTATAAATTTACTTCTCTTCTGCCTGGTGGACAGTGAGTAATCAGTTTTCACAAACAAGTAACAAATAGCATAACGTTGCGAGTCCACAGATACGATTTATTAATACAACATACACAAATAGTTAAGCGCTTTCATCTAACAGTATGACTTCGCCAGAACAATTAAAATATAAACTTTCAGGCTTAAATAACACACAGTTTGAATTCATTGGTTTAGAAGTTAACAAATCATATTTTAAACATGCCGAATCTCATGAATAATGAATGGAAAACAAATAAATAATCCAGTGTTAAAAATGTATACCATTGCAATGCACATATAAAATATATAAAATGTATGTGAAAATATCACATTTTTGAGAAAAATTATAATGCAAAAGTGCAGAAGTATAAACTACTTGAACATTTAAAAAAAAAATTTTTCATGTTAAAAATTACTTCACTGACTAAACAGCCAATGTACTATACTAAATCTGCCTTCTCTTTCAAAACAGGCATAATTGAAAGATGTTCATTAATGCCCGGGGGGGTGGTCAGCGGCTAATCTAAGTTGCCACATCAATTCCTTCTTGTGCAACCTATTTTGCCAATCACCCCCCCTCACGTCCACTGAGACAAAGTCCAAAATACCAAACTTGAAACCACTAAAATTTCTACACAAACCGCTGTGTTTGTATAATGCATTAGTATTTTTTCCACATTTCACATCATATAAATGCTCATATATCCTGTTCTTCAACATCCTTTCCGTCTTTCCGACATAAAATGAAGAACAGGAATTACATTTAGCAAGATATACCAGTTTAGCTAGATATACCAGTTTACTGGAACAACAGTTTCCATTTTTCAAATAAATATGACACTTGTTGAGATTATTAATAGTGATGTCACGTTCAAGCATTATATATGAACAATAATGACATCTACCACAAGGCTTACTACCATACGAGTTTCTCTGTTTTTCATTAGAATTTCTAGAAACCTCCACCAAGGATTTTATATTACTACCCACTTTGGTGGAGAAAATAGGCGTGTCACCAAGAACCCAAATTATTTCAGGATTAGTTCTGAAAATGTTCCAAATCTTTAACAAAGTTAACAAAGCTTGCAGTTGTTCCCTGGTAGGCGGTGCCAGAGCCAAGTCACTGTGATTGACCTGTAGTTGTGGTGGTGGGCTGTGTCTGTGGCTGTTCCTCGCTGGTTGTTGCCCTGCCACTGGCGTCCTCTGTAAGCACCCCTGGATTGGTTTCTGCCTCTTGAACGCCTATTCCTGCCTCTCTGAGTTCTGGAGGAGTCTGGAAAGGACCAATTCTTGGAGGGCCAATTCCTGCTAAACCTCGGTGGTTGGACCTGTAAGAAACCTTTCACTGTTTGGACAGATTTTGCCTTCTCTTCCATCTTCTTCAGCACTTGTTGTGCAGGAGAGCCAAACAAATTGATCTTATCCATAGGAGCATCTAATAGTTTTGATTTGACATGGTCTGGTAAGGCCTGTTCTTTTAACCATGCATGCCTTCTGATGACTGTGCCAGTCATGGCTGATCTAAAGGAAGCCTCCAGTGCATCATAGCCGCATTTTAAGGAATGGTTACTGACTTGTTGAATGTTATGTACCATTTCCTGCACATATTTTTTGTCTACTGTTTCATCTGAGGACAATTTTTTAGTTAACTGGTCTAGCAAAAATTCTTGATACTGCATCATGTGAAATTGACAGTTCAAGGCCCTAGCTGAAAGAGTAGCAGAAGTGTAAACTTTTTTACCCCATCTCTCTAAGGATCTAGATTCCCTTTCAGAGGGGGGTTTTTGGCAGAGGTGGCTGCTACAGCCTTAGGTCCTTGGGAGATAGTCTCTGGATCTGCAAAGGGAGCCTTATACAAGTGGTAATGTGTGTCCGGGACCCTGTAGTATCTATCGGGCTTAACAGGGGCCAGAGGCAGAGAATCAGGAGCAGTACAAGCATCATTAAATGCATCATCTACAACAGAAAGAACTGGAGGTATGGCTAAAGGCCTATGTTGTGGTAAATGCAGAAAAGTTCTAAGCCTTTTTCTGGAATCTGAAAATTCCTGGCCCTGCCACTGAAATTGTTCCCTCATAGCATGCAAGGTTTCCCCAAAAGAAAATTCCTCAGGCGGAGAGGCAGAAGGGATGGACTCTTCAGCATCAGAGTCTTCATAAGGGGAGTATGGAGCCTCTGGAGGGTCTGTATAGTTTGAATCATCAGAGGAATCATCTGTAGACACTGGCTCAGGGGGCTCTGCTCTAGGCCTCTTCTCTGGAGGTGGGTGAGAGGCCCTGTCTGGTTGAGGTTGGGATCCTCGGATTAAAGAAATGAGATCCTCTGCTAAACTAAGCATTTGTGAACTAGAGCTAGGCCTGTGAGAGGGGGGCTTAGCAGGCACAGATTTAGATGCTTTAGCCCTGGCAAAGGCCTTAATGGACATGGCTGCAGGTGGCCTAGCAGCTCCACGTGCAGGGGTTGAAATATCCAAGGGAATAGTGTCTGATAATTCCTGAGAAACTGCAACAGCAGGTGGGATTTCAGAAGCCGATTCCACGAGGTTGGAAGAAGCCTCGGTAGAAGGAAAGTTTTCGGCTGAAGGAAGAACCGCTTGCTCGGTTTCAGCCGAAACAGAGACACTCGCGGTTGGCTTAACCGCGGTTTCGGCCGAAACCGCGGACCGCGAGTGTCGGTCCTTTTCCTTGCGTTTTTTAGATATTTGAGAAGTCGGAGGATTCGACGGCATAATATAAGCGAAATCTGAGCCGGAAAACTCCTCAGCAAATTCCGACCGACGTCTAAGTGTCCGCCGGTTAAAAGAAGCACAGGCTAGACAAGCTGCGACGTCGTGGTCTGGGCCTAGACAAGGTAAGCAGTGAGAGTGGAAATCTTTATGAGGTATTTGTTTCCCACAAGTTAAACAGTTATTCACTTTTTCTGACATCGGCTGAGGCAAGAAAGAGTCCCCAACGGGGTACTTAGCTTTTTAGAAGTCTTCGTAGTAGTATTCGGTAGTAGTAATCTCTGGTTCTGACCGACCGGCACTTGCGAACAGCTTCTGCTTCGGGCGCCACGCGGCAAGAAAGACTGAGGAAAATGGCGTCGGCTGATGCCTTTATACCCGAAGAACTGCAGCTATGACGTCGGGTGAAGTGCGACACCAGCCGAGGCCAGACCCAGACTTTGGAATCCGGCCGACCGAAGGGCTGCCTGACGACAGGACAACCCATTTGTAAGGACTGCAGATGCATCCTTGAAGGACATCTGAGCTCTCCTCTGTAGGAATCAGAAATCAGAGAGAGGAAAAATAAGAAGTTATGTACCTACCATAACGTTCCATGTTAGTTGTCTTCTCTCGCCTTCTTTCTTGCTTGATGGGTTCGGAGCCGATCCCTCGGCTCCGACTCGGCACTTGCTAAGCTCGAGAGTTTCTTCTACCAGCTCGAGGCAGCCCCATATCCCATGATGCAAGGCAGTAAGTACCCAGATCTCGTTTGTTAACAAAGGGCAATAGCACCAAGCATAGAATACTTCCCAAAGGAAGAAGAAACTTACAGATGTAAAAAGGACCAGGTCTGAATGGTCTTTAGCATAATAGTTTCTTATACAAGGTCTGTCCAGGCCAGGGGGAAGGAGGGAGGGTCGCAAGAAAGAAGGCGAGAGAAGACAACTAACATGGAACGTTATGGTAGGTACATAACTTAATGTTAAGTTGTCAATCTCGCCTTCATTCTTGCTTGATGGGACCGTCCTAGCACCTCTATCCTGGGTGGCTCAATGGAACAAACTCTTGAGGACTGTAGAGCCAAAACTGGCTCTGTCCCTGGAGGCCAAGTCCAATTTGTAATGGGAAACAAAAGTGTGAGGAGTGGCCCAAGTGGCCGCTGCACAAATAGTGTCCAAAGGAAGTCTAACTTGAAAAGCTGTAGAAGTAGCTAAACTCCTAGTTGAATGTGCTTTAGGTTTTGAGCACAGCTGTTTTCCCCTGATCGTATAAATTTCAGTGATGACCGAAGAAAGCCATCTGGACAAAGTCACTTTAGAAACAGGAAGGCCTTTTTTATTATCCGCATAGGAAACAAAAAGTTGATCAGATTTTCTAAATTTTTTTGTTCTGTCCAAATAATATCTAAGTTGACGGTGGACGTCAAGATAATGTAGCTTTTGTTCAGCTCTATCTGAATAGTTAGGAAAAATACAGGAGATCAATGGATTGATTCAGATTGTTCTTTGAAGCGACCTTAGGTAAAAGGATGGATTAGTTCTCAAAGATACTCTGTCTTTGTGAAAAATCAAATAGGGGTCGAACCGAAAGAGCATGAAGTTCAGACACCCTCCTGGCAGATGTAATAGCCACTAGGAATAAAGTTTTCCAAGAAAGATATTTCAGGGAACAAGAAACAGCTGGCTCGAAGGGGAAGAATCAAGGATGTCAGCACTAAATTTAGATCCCACTGAGGAGGAGGATTCCTGATTGGAGGCTTTAGTAGGAAAATTCCTTTCAAGAAGGCCCTGCAGAGCCTATGGGACATAATATTATGATCTGCTATCCCGACATGAAAATTAGAAATAGCAGCCAATTGAACTCTGACTGTGGAAGAAGAGGAGCCTGCATGAAAAATCTCTGCTAAGAAGTCCAGAACTGCCTGAACAGGGGCAGTAAAAGGATCAACATTTTGGGCCTTAGCCCAATAAGAGAAACGTTTCCATTTGCTTGTGTAAATCCTCCTGGTAGAGGATTTTAGTGAAGCTACTATGATGTCTCTAACTGGGTTAGAGATCAAAGGAAGCCTGGCTAATGAAGGAAGTGGAGCAACCATGCTGTGAGGTTGAGAGAAGGGACTGACCGGTGCAGCTGACCGGATTGGTGAATCAGTAGATCTGGCACTGGGTCCAGATGCCACGGCTGCACCAAAAGGTGATGATGGAGGAACGGGAACCAAACTTGTCGAGGCCAGTAAGGGGCAATGAGAATCAATTTGGCTCTCAAAGCGGTAGCTTTCTGGATCACCTGAGGGATCAGAGGAAATGGAGGGAAGGCATAAAGAAGTCCCTGGGGCCAATCCTGGGTCAGAGCGTCTCTGGGGGGATGGCCTGATAGAGGGAAGAGGCTGAAGAAGTCTGGACATTTGCTGTTTTGGGGAGTAGCAAAAAGATCGCAACATGGACGACCCCATTCCAGAAAAATCTCTTCCGCTATAGATTGCTTGAGAGACCACTCGTGAGGCATGAGGATAGCTCTGCTCAATCTGTCCGCTATAATGTTGGTTTTCCCAGGGATATGCGTTGCTAACAGAAACCGATGAGAGGAGATCGCCCATTGCCAAAGTCTGAGAGCTTCTCGACACAAGGGGTAGGACTTGGTTCCGCCCTGTTTGTTGATATACCAAACTACAGACATGTTGTCTGTGTGGACTGCAATTGTCCCTACGGGAAGAAAGTCGTTGAGGGCTTGCAACGTTAAAAGCACTGCTCTCATCTCCAGGACATTTATGTGCAGATGGTACTCGAACGGTTGCCACGTCCCATGAACCATCCTGCCCTGATAATGACCCCCACCCGATCAGGGAGGCATCCGTGGTGACAGTGGCTATCGGGGACGGGGTACAAAGTACCTGCCTTGGTGCACCTGAGGCGATGTGATCCACCAAGCAAGATGCTGTTTGCATGTCTGTGTCACCAGAATCTGGTGACGCATTGGGAGTTGCTGGTATGACCACTGTGTGAACAGCATCCACTGAAGGAGGCGCATGTAGAATCGAGCCAGGGAAGAAGAGTAATGGCCGCAGCCATGAGACCTAATACCTTTAGAACCATTCTGGCCTGTACTTTCTTGCTGGCCAGAATGATCCTGACATGAGTCTGAATGTCTGAAACTCTTTGTTCTGTAAGGGTAGCTGACATCCGAACAGTGTTTAAGTTTGCGCCTATGAAGGTAATAGACTGGCAGGGCGATAAGGATGACTTTTCGAAGTTGATTGAGATGCCTAAATGAGAACAAAGGTCTATTGTGTAATCCCTGGCTTGTATAAGCTGATGCCTGGTGGTGGCTGACAGGAGCCAGTCGTCGAGATACGGAAACACCTGGAATCCTTGGCGTCTCAGGTGAGCCGTGACCACTGCCATGCATTTGGTGAACACTCTGGGGGCTGTAGTGAGACCAAAGGGCAGGGCTCTGAACTGGAAGTGACTGGACCCCAGCCAGCGGAGAAATCTCCTGGGCGTCTGTGAATTTTGATGTGATAGTACGCATCCTGAAGATCTATTGAGCACATCCAGTTGTCCTTCTGTAAGAAGGGCAGAATTGACTGAAGAGTGACCATTCGGAATCTTGTCTTCCTGACAGACTTGTTGAGTCTGCTGAGATCCAATATTGGTCTCCAGTCTCCCGTCTTTTGGGGACCAAAAAGAACCTTGAGTAGATTCCGGGCTCTGAATGGTCTATTGTAACTGGCTGAATGGCTCTTTTTTGCAGTAGTTTTGCGATTTCTAACTCTGCAATCTCCCTTAGACCGGGTGGTACATCTGGAAGGGAACTTGAGGGAAAGGACTTCCCTCGAAAGGAATTATGTAACCCTTGGATATGATCGACTGTACCCATCTGTCTTGAGTGAGGGAATGCCAGGCTTCTGGGTACAGTGATAATCTTCCCGACTGCCTCCAAGGAGGGACAGCCGGGCAACACCTCAGGGATGCTGAAAGGGCTTATCAGAGAGAGGCTCCCTGTTTCCCTGGTTCTTGGACCCCCTCTGCCTCTAGAGCGTCTGTTGTTGTTACCCCTCTGCCTCTAGGGGTAAACTGACCACGTGAATCCGGCGTGACTCCTTGGGATTTACGGAACCACATCTTCCCACCCTTCTGTCCTTTGGGATAAGGCCTAGAAGGGGTGGAAAACGGACTCCAACAGCAGAAAGAGTCTTGCCGTCCTGCTCACACCTGGTCAAGGTTTCCTTCACCTGAGGGCCAAACAAAGCTGACCCATCAAAGGGAGAATTTGTGAAGGACGCCTTAAAGGGATCCGCAAAATCACATAGCCGCATCCAGGCTTGGCGTCTAAGAGCCACACCTGTGCCTGCGGCTCCACTCGCTCCATCCGCAGCATAAGATATTAGCCGCATGGAGGAGTTAGCAATGGAATTGAGGGTTCCTAGCTGCGAAGCAATCTTTTCTTGAGCCCCTGCAGCTGTAGGATCCTGAACTACTTCTCCCAGCTCCTTCAGGATATCTCTCTGGAGTCTGGTGAAGTGACAAAGATAATTCAGCGAACGCATAGCAAAGGTCGCTGAGGAAAACATCCGCTTGCCGTACCTATCCATGGTCCTAGAGTCCTTATTAGGAGGATGGACGGGCACGGAAGGATCTGCAAGTTCCTTTTTGGTGGCCGCAGCCACCACCATGGCATCAGCGGGGACACCCTTGGTAAGGAATTGTTTGTCACTCGGGGCAGTGATAAATTTTGAAGGCCTCCTAGGGACTGGCTCTACAGAGTCAGGAGCTGCCCACGCCTTTCGTGCAATAACCTGCATAAGGGGGTCGAAAGGCGGAGACACCCAGGAGGTGGAGGGCCGAGATCCAAACGCCTCTAGGTATACTGACTCATCCTCAGAGGGATTGTTGGTGGGCCAGTTTCCCCTCTGTTTTAGAAGTTCTAGGATGTCTGAGAAGGAGACATCCTCAGAGGGGGATCTAGGGGATCCCTCTGACTCATCAAAGTCAGTATCCGAAGTGACAGACTCGGGGGAGTCTACATGCTTCCTCTTACAAGTCCTCTTCCTAGGAGGATCTCCCGAAACATCAGGAGAATCCTCGGAAGAGGGGGAAATTCCCAATGGGGAAACCTGAGGCGGAGGATCTCTGGGTCCTGTAGCAAGAGAAGTGGCAGAGATGTCAACAGGTACTATAGAGGGAGGAGCTACGGGAACAGACTGCTGACTGATACCAGTGGCCAGTACACTCTTCATCACCTCGAATGCTCCCCTCCCAGGCAGTTCCGAGAGAACCCGCTCCGAAGAGCTAGGAACTCCAGGGACCACCGCAAGGGAAGTCTCCGAGGCAGATGTAGGAGCCGAGCTAACCAAGGCCGAGGCTCCAAGGGGGAGAGCGGGCTCAGACAAGGGTCCGATGCCACTCACCCCCTCGGAGGAGACCATGGAAGCCCGACCACCAAATCCCTCTAAGGAAGAGGAGATAAGAGTAGAGGCTGAAGGAACAGAAGGGGGTATCCGTCCTCCAGCCGTAGCAGTAACCATTCCCGAAGACTCCAACTCCAAGCTCTGGGGTAGAGTTGAAGGAGGAACTGTAACTGGGTGTGGACCAACAGTCGTCTGTTGAGACGGACTGTGTAACATTTGGGCCAGTACCTGTGACTTGAGTAATCTACTGACCACTCTCTCTAGGTCATGATCTGACAACCTGGATGACCTTGAAGATCGGCTCCGATGGCTCCGTTCCGATAGAAGAGGCGGCGAGCCGACAGTATCGGCTCCAAGGAAGGAGACCTCGACCTCTTCCTGGAATGAGCCATCGGTGCCGATACTATAGATCCTGTCGGAGCCGACTTCTCGGAGCCGACACGAAGCCTCGATGTATCGGCTCCAGTCGGAGCCGATACAGCCACCAAAGTAACGGTGTCGGAGCCGATCGGAGCCGACACCGATGCCTGTGCCACATGGGTGTCGGAACCGATCGGAGCCGACATCGAAGTGGTCAAAATAGGTTCGGCACCGATAGCCATCGGTGCCGAGCGCTTTGTCAAGCCAGAATCGGCTCCAGCCGGAGCCGATCTCGACTCAGTACGAGTCGGAGCCGAGGCCGCAGGCTTAGAAACAGAAGCCTGGGCCTTGGAAACTTTTGCTGGTTTTGGTGGAGCCGACTTAGCCGGAGAGCCCTCCGGCTTAAGAAGGCCCCTAAGAACCAGTTTATTATGTCTCTCCTGCAGGACTCTCTGGCTGAAGGAGTGACAAATAGCACAGGAGTCCTGCAGGTGAAGAGGGCCCAGACAATACAGGCAAGAAGTGTGACCGTCTGTCAGAGACATCTTCTGACAGCACGAGTCACACTTCTTAAAACCTGAGACCCTCTCCTTTGACATGGTGCCGAAAAACACACACACACACACCAGTCAAAATAACTTAAATAAAATACCAAAAGGTATTCTACAAAACCAATACACACACCCTAACAGGGGGGGGGATGGGATAGGGTTTTAAGATACACTAACAAAAAATAAAGGAGACAGGGAATTTCTGTCAGAAAGGGTATAATATAAATTTAAAACTATCAATACAAGGTTTTTTGACTAAAAGGGGCTTAAAACTCACAAAAGTGAACAACTTACCAGGAGCTGGTAAAAAGAAGACCTCCTAAGCGAAGCGGCAAACGAGATCTGGGTACTTACCGCCTTGCATCATGGGATATGGGGCTGCCTCGAGCTGGTAGAAGAAACTCTCGAGCTTAGCAAGTGCCGAGTCGGAGCCGAGGGATCGGCTCCGAACCCATCAAGCAAGAATGAAGGCGAGATTGACAACTTAACATTGTATCCTTCCCTTCATGTCTTGTTTAGTTTAAAAATTTTGAATCTCTTCAGGAAAAGAGGAATCCCTCTTTCTTTTACAAAGACAGGTCTTCACACAGAAACTTGCCTTTTTGTCAGTTCAGCTTGAGCTGCTTGACAATTTGGGCACTCTGCAACAAGTATCAGTAGCCTGAAATAAAACCATGAGCCAGACCCCGTAAACTACTCCTATTGAAATTTATGGAGAATTATATACATACTTGGTTTTATGCTTCTTTTTCTGATGGGGGAAAAATGAGGCCAACCATGTTACTAATGGCAGCTACTTCCCCAGGGACGGGAACAACATTTTGACAATGGGAAACCTAGCCTGTCCCCTCTCAGAGGGCTGACAAGAGCGTCTCTCCCTTGCCCACTGAGGGGACTCCAACAGTTGCAGGGGACTTAACTAACCCCCAGTCCCTAGAGCTTGTAGGTGCTACACCAGAGCGATCTGGCATAAGAGAGGAATGGTCTGAGGTTTAACAAATGGTCCCAGCGAAATCACCAACTTGTGGCCGAGGCAAATCGCTAGCCTGTTGTGTTGACAAAGGCTGTTTAACTTTTTCTTTTTGTGGCTGGAAGAAGGACTGCCTGTGTAACATGTAGTCTTTTCCATGGTCATTGCAAATAGTGCCTCTTTCCTGGGGAAAACCAGCAACAATTGCCAGTAAACATTACAGGTCTACAAAAGTTACTTTTTTTTGACAAAAAAAACAAAAAAAACAAAAAACAGCAAAAAAGCACATTAAACATTATGCCAACCCCACAAAAGAAAAATAAATTTCTCCACAGAAAAAAATGTTACTTTGTACTACTTTTAAACTGAAAGAAAAAGTAAGTGCTCCGTTCAAAAGTACATTACCGTCTCAAGACGGTCCATATAACAATGGCAAGAAAAATTCTTGTACATGAAAAACTGTTAAAAGCTAAAGATAATAATTTAAAATTCTTAAAGCAACAGGTCAGAGCAAAAACAAAATCAGGTACTTACAACTGTGGAACCTTTCATTCATGTCAGTCCAATATGACTTATGGGTTCTTGAGCTGCTTGTCTTATCCAATTAGGCAGTACTTGCACTCCAGCCTCAAAGCCACCTGTGAAGATGGGCGAAGGCTGCCATCCTAGCCAGATAGAATTTTGTAGATAATTCTGTCATTTGTAAATATTAGTATAAGCCACAGGCTTGTTCTCTTAAATGTGAAAAGACTGCATTGGATATTGAACTGCAAAAATGTAACAGTGCACTCTGCTGTAAGAAAGCTAAGTCATGCATTTTATGACTGTCTTTGATGTCAAACTTCGGAGCCGATATGTCTACAGGGAGGCATCCTGTCTATTGTTTTAAGACAGGAGTTAATGGCTAGAATTTGCATGTATAAATGTCCTTTAATGCTCTGGTTTCTGACCAGGTGTAAAGAATGTAAAATGGAGTTTCTGTTAGCCTGCGAACGCCAGAGAAGTGTGGAGAATAATGTCATGTGAAGCAGCTCTGTGTTACCAATGTAAAGAGTGAGAATCAGAGAGCTCTGAGCATTTTTGTCTTGAGAACATCCATCACCAGCACTGCCTGTTTCTATATGTAAGTTATTTAGAACTGCGTTTTCTCTTCGATATATAGCTAGGAAATAATAAGATTAGACTAGTTTGTTTTCTGCAATGTCAGAACTTTTCTACTGTATTATTTTAAGTATTTCTCTGTGATCTCTGAACTCTTGACTAACACTGCATAGTAAGCAGTATTGTCTTGTGTTTTTATTTATTATTAAATATTTTTAAACCTTTCAACTGTGGGTGTTTTATGTAGAGTTAATTTAAGCTCTAGAGTACATTGCATGTACATAGTGATGCTGTACCAAGTCACTCTAATGAGCCTTGACTGTTCAGTCACACTTACCATTTGGATAATAATATTGCACAGTAATAATTGGAGACCCTTTCAGAAGGGCCTTTGAGTAACTGATATTAGTGGGTGGTGGCAGCTGGTACTACCTTTTAGACTGGGCAGAAAAGGGGCACAGTTGGAGAACCTGTGCCAGCCTTCCCCAGGAGTGTCTGTGTGGTTGTATATAACTTATCTCAAAGCATGTATATGTCAACTATTGGGCAGGGACACGAAGCACTGGCTGGACAGAGGGTACTGGAAGTTTTAGCTTGCCCACTAGGCTGAGGTCAGGACCCTATAGCTGTGCCAGTGGGGAGTTTTATTGGGGACCTGGAGAGAAAGGGAGAAACCAGCCCCAGACTGACTGTGATCTCTGTGTGCTCTTAAGGGAAAAGTGTACTGTGTGTATTTATTATCGTTTTCTTTATATGGACGTCCCTCACTGGTGTTAGTGGTGAGGATTGAGGCTCCTTGATTGATGGGCCAGTGCACGGGCGTCACACCACCTTTAAAAATTATTTTTCCATAATACTTCAGTGGCAAGGATGACCTCAGATTGAGCTGAGACCAGAAATAAGGATCCTAACTGCAGTGTGTAAATTAGATTGAAAAAATATCATTCAGGTCCAACAGATGTTAGCAGGATGGGGGGACAAGGGCAGGGCTGTCATACTGAATTAACAAGCATGAAAGGATCCAGCTTTATGGATAAATACATAGCTTCCATATCCTGTTCATTCCGTCTGGTCAGACTAGCGGTTTAGAATGGAGGCTCGAAAAGGAAGCCCTTGTTTTAGGAATGGAGCCCAATTTGTAGTACTCAAAGATGTACACAGATGACCATGCTGCAGAAAACAGAAATTTAATCTACTGTGGAACATCCGAAGGTGGCTGTGGAGGTAGCCATTGACCTTAAGTCTGTCCGGCTAAGGGCGACTATGGGGTGATTATAGACGTAGGGTTTCCATTAAAAATAGAATAATGGGGGTGTTCCCTGCAAAACTGTTTAGACAAGAAGTGATCTAAGGCCTTAACTAAGAATATGGTAGTCTGGGACTTAAGTGATGCAAAAGTGGTGTCTAATGTCCCTGCTTGGCTCAAGGGCATGAGCCCAGCTGAAGAACATTTGCAGCCTTCAGCTCTAGTATATCTCAAGGACCTAAGGCATCTAGTGAAGCTCCTTTGAAGGTCGCTATGCCTGCTGATCAAGGCATATCCCACAGAGCCAAGAGCCATATGCAAAATTCAGAACAGATGTCCTGCCTGAGGATATTTTAGAAGGGACAGACTGTGTACTCACTATTCTAGTTAGGAAGAAGATGGAGTGTTGGAATGTTAAGTCTAAGTCTAGGAATCCTGTCCTCTCTCTCTCCTTGCCTTTCAGTGCAGTAACCCACCAAAGACTCAGAATCTAAAACAGAGTGCCCACCTCTCCAGCAACCTGCAGTTGCCTGGACACACTGAATAGTCTGAACCTTCTTCAGCTCAAAGATTCCTCAACAAGAAATGGCTTCAGTGCCTATGTTGACAAACACACATCCCTGGCTCCATAGCTGTCAGATCTAATCATTATTCAAGACAAATCACCTCAGAGCCTCCCAAGCTGGCTTTCAGAGAAGGAGCTGTCCAGGATTCCCCTCTTGATCACCTTCCACCTCATCTTTCCAGTCCTTCAAGTCCTACAAAGGTACTTCTGAGATGGATTTGGATCACTTGATGAGGACCTTCCTGAAGATGCAGATTGAGCTGGGAGTCCCCCCCCCATCCCTTTCAGTTATGAAGGTGGACTCCATGATTCAATTCCCCCCTTGCTTGTTTACGTACCACATCACTGTGTGCTTTCTGTAAACACTTGAAGAGGTCCAGGAGTCTGCAAATGGATGAGAGAATTGACAGCATAAGAGCTAACATCTCTTTTATGCTTCTGTGTTTTGTTCAGACTTTTTTGTTCCAAAGACACCGCACCTTTATGCCCACAGACACTGCCATACAAGAGAAGTCTGACACATCTTTTGTAACTGACTGTGCTGGAGCAAGAAAGAAGAATGGGCGTCCCAGACTGAGAAATTTGGTGTATCCACCAAACAAAAATCTCCCTTTTCACAAATCCCAAAACTGGAATTTGCAGTATTATGGGGGTGCTGATGCTGGCAACAAAGATTTCAGGTACTACTGAACTTTTCTCATATGGAGTCTTGTAAGGCGACTATTATAGATTCCATGAGACCCATAAACCTGTGGAATTCTTTTGCGGAGATTGAAGTTTGACTAGAAAAACTCAAGAAAAGATTGAAATACAAATCTTTTTTTCTCTATGGAAGAAAAGCTCTTAGCACTGAAACATCTAGGAATCCAGGTGACACCACGGGAAAACAATCCTGTGAGAAGGACTTGGGCAAAACTTCTGTAAAGTTCTCTTGGAATCCCAGCCAGTGTAGGAGGTCCCTTAGCTAACTGAGCTATTCCTGACACGTTGAAAGAAACTCTGCAAAGATAAGCCAAGTCAAACAAATATGGAAGAAATGGAATGCAATGCAGTCAGTTACTGCAGCAGCTAGACACTTTGTGATCACTCTTGGAGTAGCTGATAGAACAAAGGGTAATGTAGAGAACTGATAATGTAATCCAGACACAGAAAAACCTTAAGAAACTTGTGAAATCTGATCTACAGGAATGTGATACATATTGCTTTTAATCTAAAATCACTAAAAAACTCACGCATAATAAGAGGTAACAAGTTGTGAAGGGACAGCATCACCAACTGATTTGGTACCAGGGATTTCCTGCAATAAAATCCTTCCTCAACTAAGGAAGAGAGATAAGTTTATTATCACCCCCTCAGCAAGCATAAGCTGAATGACAGGATGAAAAAAGTCTGAAATAGTAAATGAGATGGAATCTCATGAAAGGGAGGGAGAGATACCCCATGCCATCTGTAAACTTGACAGATTTTTCTCAGAACCTATTTGTCTGAAAAAAAAATAGAATTTCAGACATTCTGGAAGGATTAAGGGACTATCAGAGTAGAAGGTGGTTGGAAATCTTCCACAGACATTTAGACTTAGACGGACCTTTGTTCTGAGGGTTTCCTACATTTTTTTTTTTGGAACCTCCCTTTCATTTCTACTTAAACATTCACTTTCCTGCAGCTTCCTTGTACTGTTTAATCTTCATTTTAAAGAAAGTTGTGGAGTGAGCATTGAATCCCTTGGCAAATTTTGAGAAGGGCTGAAAATTTTAAGAGATCCAAACGAATCAGCTTACCTCTCAATCATCACACCCCTCTACAGACTTCTGAAGCACAGGGCCCCAAAACCTAGTTCCCTATTCAAGGCAGAAGTGAAAATCTCATTTTAACACCTTGTGGGAGGTTTTAAGAACAAAGTCCCTCATTAGTAGTTCAAGTGGCAAAAACACATGTAAGTGGAAACAGAATCAAACACACTTCAAATAGTGGGTGGTCACATCAGCCACAGAAGACACTAAGCTGCACAAAGCAAACTTCTCCTCACAACAGGAAACAGATGCCAAAATATTTCTTAGACTCAAGTGTCAAGCATATACTTCAACATATAAGCTAACAGCTGAGAATTCTAAATGCAAGTGCTGCAGAAAAATATACCCTCCCAAACTTATCAAAAGCCTTCTCATCAGAGGTAGAGGGATTAAAGTTAACCATATGTTCAGCAGCAGCTAATTTCACTAAAGCAATAGCTGCTGGATCAGATAAGTGTATAAAAACTTATCATGGCACTTAAAAAAGAAAAGTAAAAAGGTCTATCTGCTTTCTTGGGGTGGGAGTGACAAACATCCAAGGTAGACAAAACAGGAGAAATACGAATAGGTTCTTAAAATTCCATCTGAAACAGTCTAATACTTCCTACAGGATTGAGAAACATCACTGGCTTCCCACTGAAATGATTCATTCCAGAAATGGTATCACAGAAACAAAATTCTTCAAAATTACTTGCTGAAGCCACACTCCTCACAATCATAATTCTGTTGAGAGAACACAATCTGCGCTTTCACAATCATTTTGAGGTTCAAACTCTTGAATTTCTTCAGAAAATGAAGAATCCATTTTATATTACCAGAAACAACCATACAGGAAGGGTCAAGCGCCTGCAATAAACCCTGAGCAAACCCCAATAAATTACTTCTGTCCAGGGTAACAGACAGGAGAAGACATGCGTTAATGTTTTTTTCTTTTGGGCAGGAAAACCTGAAGAAGCAAACCCACTTTTGGTAACAAAAAACAATCTAGGTATGGGTACGGCTTTCCAGCTACGCAGACTAGAATTCCTTTGCCTGCCCCTTATCCCAAGGCATTCCAACAACCAGACTGAAGGAAAAAGATGAGTGGTCTGAGGAACCTGCTTTGGCCATAGCAAAGTTACCCACCTGTGTCTGAGGCATTTTATCAGCCTGTTTTGGTGCCAAAGGCTGCTTAATCTTTTTCTTTTTGTGGCTGAAAGAAGGTACACAGAGGAGCCAGTAGGTTGTTGCAAGGTTAAGCTGAAAAAGTTGCCTGATTCCTGGGGAAGCATTGCAGCAATGTTTGGTAAACCATGGAAGTAGTAAAAAGCAACTTGTTTCCTCTTTAAACATTTACCCCAGCTCCAAAACAACACTAGTTTCTCCACAGGAAAAGTAGTTTAAATTTTAACTTTTTCCACAAAAAGTAAAAAAGTAATAGTCTCGTATAAAATGAACAGTAGTCAAATAGTCAAAAATACCTTTTCATGGCTTAAATATTTATGTTTTGTAGCAAAAGTACTTTTTTCCACAGAAAGTAAAGCTCTCTTCATGGGAAAAAGCACTCTTCGATGGAAGTGCGTTACCAGACTGTCGATCCTCAAAAGCCTGCACAGGAATGCTCTCTTGAATGGTAGGAAATCTCTAAAGGGCTTTGTGCCTAAACCTGATTTTTAATAAGCTCAAACTGACTGCTTTGTGCCTAAACTTGACCTTTAGTCAGCTCAGCTCAAACTGACAAATGGTTTGGGCATGTGGAACGTGCCCTGAAAATTTTGGAAATTGGCCGGTTGTTGAATCCTTAGCAAGATTCGACCAATATAGCCAAGGTTGCTGCAGCAGTGATCAACCAAAGAACACCAAAGGTTTAGAACATACTAGAATTTCAAAAATTATAAAATTCTGACATTTAGTCATAATTATTTTTAAAACCACCACCTGTTTTAATACATATTGCCCTACTAACCTAGTCTACAATCAGCTTTCATACAGACTTCTAACTTGTGCAGCATGGTTACAAGTTATGTGATAACTGCATACACAAAGAAATCAATGATGAATTTTTCATTAAGTACACACACACTACGACAGAACAATTTCCACCATTAATATCTAGATAACATTCTGATTATGCATTACTGCTAATAGACTTGTCTCCCTAACCTATCAAACAATAGAAATAACTTGTTAAACAGCATTACTATGAACAAACTAGCTAGCTTTTCTACAACAAAAGCAAGGAATATTCATATAGTATACCTTTAACTCTGGAGTTTTTCCTCCCTAGACCTCCACTGAAAGTTGGACTTTCCCAGTAAACAAAAATATAACAAACAGTAATAAAATCTTACAGTCTGAAACTCTGAACCTGCCTTCACCCATTAAACAACTTAAAATAACCACATATTCCTCATTAGTATGACTGATTAACCATTTAAAACAAAGTATAACAATTTGGCTTAGAACATGCACTACTAAACACAAAACCTAAACTTAAACCTTTTGTAAAACAAAAAACAGGGGCCAGGATTCAATAAGCCCTACACAGAAACTTTTTTCCGCGTGTGTGTGCCGCGGCACAATGCAAACATACCCATGAAAACTTCTGATTCAATAAATACTGTGGCACGGCATGCATGCACTCGCCAACAAGGCATACACGTGTAGCTTTTGTGGCTCGGAAAAGTATAAAAATCGTATGCAAATGAAGGAAGAATGCACCATGGAGCGATTCAACAAACCCCAAAGCATCCATGTAGAGTCTGTGTAAGTGCTGCATGTATTCGAAAACTTTTCGGATACAGCTGATGAAAAGAGTCTACACGGAAACAAAATGAAGTAAAAGTGGTTAGATTTGTACACAACTGATGTTAACATGTGAAAGCACATACTGTAGAACATTTAATAACTGCTGAAGGAAAAAAAGTACTTTAGTACCAGTAAATGTACAGTATGTGTCATAAATGTAAGCTTCGCTCCCCCACCCCATAACAATATCTCCATACGTGATCTATGCAGCCGAAATCAAAAATCCCATGAAATACAGCACTGATACAGTAATGTAGGCATTTTGATTATGTAGCTGGCATAATGATGTGAAATGCAATAAAAAAAAATTCCCTTTCCAAAATAATACCCTGCCTACTGTTATCAGCAATGGGCTCTACTGTAGGCTCTCTGCCTACATGGTTACCACCAGTGTACATTCAGTCCTTTCTACACAGTTGTTATGCAAACGAAGTCCAAAGCCCTTGCATTTGCTGAATCGCAAAAAAGTGCAACTGTGTAGGGGCAGATCAGTCTGTGTAGGGCCTTCCATGGTGTTATTTATAATGGATGTCAATAGTGAATGCTGACATCGGGGGGGGGGGGGTCACGCTACACTTGCAGAGGTATAGTTGTAGGTCAATGAATCAATAAAATGCATGTAAGCAGTACAAGAGACACAATTTTTGTCTCACTGTACTATTACTCCGGTGACGTGCTGCATCTCCCACTATAAAATATTTTTTAAATCTTACATCAGAATTTGTGTGATATGGCACTTAGTGCAATCAAACTAAAAGGAAAAATGAATGTCAGGTTTCTATCTAACTGATGTAACTATTTCTACAGGACCACGTGTATGGCCTTGGGCTGGAGTACAGATGGTGCAGGATTCTAGTACAGGCTGTGCAACCCTTTCTTCTGTTTTCACGTTTGCACAATAATCCTTCATCTTATTTTTTGCCACTGGTGTGTGGTGGGGCGAGAAAGTGTGTGGAGATGCACTGTGTGCACCTGTACATAAACCTATTCTTAATATATACAATTAAGTTGCAGGTGTGTTTCATATGTGATCATTACAGCAGAAGCAGGTGATTCTCAGCACAATGCTACTCAGCAAGCTACAAAACAGCCATGTAGACTCAAGTCTGTTTTTTTCCTACCTACTACAAATACCATTATAGTAGACTCAAAGAACTTTTAACCTGAGACAATGCTAGGGGCTGCGGCAGCTTTAATCCATAAGTTTGTGGTACAGGCTGAAACAGATGCTGCTGCTGGTGACAACAGCCCTAGGCTACGAAGGAGGAGTGTTCAGGCCCAAGGTAACCTTTCAGATGCTACATGACCTGGAGATAGTACAGCACTACAGGATGGACAGGGACACATTACTGGAACTCTGAGGTCTAACACCCTCAACTCAGTCAGAGCCAACCGAAGGGAACCTGTCCCAGTGAAAAATTAAGGTATATGCAGCCCTTATGATATTAACTACAGGTACCTTTCAAAGACCAACTGGGAACATGCTGGGTGTGTCACAGGCATCAGCATCCAGGATCCTCCACAAATTCCTGGATGCTATGCTCATGCATGCCAGTGAGCACATATGTTTTCCTCGTAGTTCTGAGGTGAGGGCCAGCAATATGGTTCACTTCCACTGGGTAGTGCACTATTCAGAAGTACTGGGTGCTATAGACTGCACTCACGTACACATCAAGGCACCACCTGGTGAGCAGGGTAGAATCTACTTTAACTGCAAGGGTTTCCCCTCCATCAACTGCCAAGACATGTGCGATGTCCAGGAAATTATCTTGAATGTGTGTGCTGGCAATCCTGTCAATTACGACTCCCACATCTGGCACAAGTCATAGCTGTACAAGATGTTTACTAGGGGAGACATCCCACAGGACTATTTACTGGGGATGCTGGCTATGCACTGGAACTGTGGCTGATGACACCCATCATACATGCACACACACCCACAGAAGAATGCTATAATGAGGTACACACTCAAACCAGAAAAATCAGTGTGTGTGTTTGGGCTGCTGAAGTCACAGTTCAGGTTTCTAGATACATCTAGTGGAGCCTTCAATATGATTTATGTACATGTCCAAAAGTGTGCTATGCTACACAATCTGATCCTGCAGAAACAGCTGCAGCAGGATCAGCAAGGAGAAGGGAGACACAACCCCCCACCAACGCCTACTGCACCACAGGCACAGTCAGATGAGGACTCAGAGGAGGAACCACCAGCTGCTGTGGACAGAGGCAGAAGTAGGCGTGCCCAGTATGCCCTTGCTTTAGCTAAGAGATAATGCAGAGCACATTCACTGACCACCTAAGGTGCTTAATACCTTTCTCCTACTCACAAACATAGATCAACATTGATACCAGGCAACTCACACAACCTTTAACTCACGATGTATTGTCTGTGTACTGCTTGCATCAGTCAGCCCTGAACTATTACTATGTCAACTGCTGCAATCACAAGGAATGTCCTGAACCTAGACTATTATTTAATATTATAATGCCATATCCTTGCTTTAACTTTGGAACAGTACTCAGGTAAATGTTATTTCTACAGAAAATACCTTAACTTATGACAGCAAAGCAATGAGTTTACATGTATGTTCCCATTAGTGAAATAGAAGGTCTCAGGCATGACAGATACACACAGTCATCCCTCTCAAAGGTACTGAGGATCACTGCATGCCCTCAGATGTAGCAACATATTTTTGCACTGGTAAATCGTTACAGAGAGACGTTAGAAATAAGAAGTTATATACTCACCACAACCTTCCATCTGTACTGTTGATTTTTTCATCTCTCCTCATATATGGGGTCCAGATCAGATCCATTGGATCCCTACTCAGTTGTTACTAAGCTAGTGGCAACCAAAAAGCTCTTGAACACCTCTCCTTAGCCACAACACACCTCTCCCTGTCAACCCAGATCTTGTACACTAGAATTATTCCCATAGAAGAAAGTAGTGAACTTTAATGTTGAAAAGATTTTAAAGGAGACCACTTCTGGAGTACTGGAGATAATAAAAAAAAAATGACCAAAATTTTGCTTCTCGTTCAACTACAAAACCTAAAGGAATGGGGTTGGTGGGAGGGGATGCGAGGAGAGATGAAAAAACTGACAATACAGACAGATCGTTAAGTTATGGTGAGTACACAACTTCTTAATCTGATGGTCAATGTTTCATCTTATCCTCACATATGGGACGAGTCCCTAGCTACCTTTACCTCAGGCATACTCATGGAAGGATATTTTTCAGAACCATTGAATCAAAGGAGGCTCTTTCCCTGGAGACCAAAACTAACTTGCAATGAGTGATAAAGGTATGATGGTTTGCCCATGTGGTTACTGCACAAATCTCGTCCATGGATGCATTGGTCCCTGGCTGAGTGAGCTCAAATAGGTTTGGAAGGATATATACCTTTTGAAGTTTATACAAAAGAAATGCAATCAGAGAGACATTTTGACAAAGTAACCTTGGACACTCTAGGCCATTTCTAGGGCCTGCAAAAGCAATGAACAATTGACTTGCTTTCCGAAACTCTCTTCCTATGCAAGTAGGAATGTAACTGTCTATGCACATCTAACAAATGCAGAACATATTCGCCTTTATTGCTAAAGTTACGAAAGAAAACAGGTGAATGCATGGTCTAACACTTGTTTGTGAAACGACTTTGGGCAGAAAGGAGGGGTTGGTATGCAAAGAGACTGTCTTTATAAAAAATCAAGTATTGGGAATGGGAAGATAGTGTCTGAATTTCTGATATTCTTGCAGATGTGATAGCCACCAAAAAGACCGTTTTTCAAGACAGAAACTTAATATCACAAATTGTTGCAAGCTCAAAAGGGGGCTGAACAATAATACGTAGCACCAAATTAAGGTCCCACGGGGAGAAGGATCCTTGTGGGGAGGCCTTAACAACAGGGTCCCTTTCAAGAAGGCTTTGCAAAGTTTGTAGGAAATGAGAGAAATTATCCATCCCAATGTGAAAATTTTAAATGGCTGCTAATTGTACCTTAATTGTAGAAGCCATTCCATTAATTCAATATTAATTCCACTACTGAAAAGCTGGGCTAAAAATTCTACAACAGAGTGAATAGGAGCTATGAGAGGCATTATGTTGTTGAGCCCAAATTACAAACCACTTCCATTTATTCCTATAAAGTTTCTGAGTGGATGACTTATGAGAAGACATCAACATAGGACAGACTGGTGAGGAGAGCATGGGCTGTCTGCAATCAAAGGAATTGGAGGAACCAAGCAGTCAGTTTGAGATTGTGAAGTTTGGGAAAAAGCATTCCTGTCAGATGTGACAGAAGGTCTGGAAAGGGATCCAGAATCCAGGGTTCCTTCTGTAGACGAAGCCAAAGGAATACAAACCAGATTTGTCAAGGCCAATACAGGGCAATGAGGATTACTGTGCTCTTCAAGCTGTTGGCTTTGAAGGAATTTGGGAATCAAAGGGATGGGGTGAAAGGCATACAATAGACCAGGAGGCCAATCATGTATGACAGCATCCCTTGAGGTCTCCCCCAGTGAGGGGATTAGGGTGAAGTAGCTGCTGCATTTGCTATTTAGGGGAGAAGCAAAGAGATTGTAGCAAGGCTGGCCCCACCTGAAGAAAATGTCCTCTGCTACCATTTGGGTTGAGGGACTACTCGTGAGGCATAATGGATCTGCTCAATTTGAAAGGGTATGTGTACTTACATATACACCCAACACCTACATGATCAAGGAAATTTTAGAGAGATATTGGAACACATTAACTATCATGGAATTGGAAGGAATTATAGGAACCAAACCCAAATGTGTGTTTAAGACAGCTCCCAATATGAAGTTGCTATTAGTCAAAGCTAGTTACAAGCAGCTAGGTCTCAATATGTACAAAGGTACATCCAAATGTGGAAGATGTCGCCAATGTAAATATATTAATACAGCTAAGGTTATAAAATTGGATGACATATGTCATACCACTATCAAATGTAGGATAGGTAACTGTTATACTAAGCAGGTGGTTTACATTGCCATATGTACAAAATGTAACGTACATTATATAGGAAAGACGGAAAGGCAATTGAAAAAACGCATTTATGAACACCTATATAGGATAGGGAAATGTGACACCAAAAATGCGTTATATAGGCATATAGCAGAGAAGGGTGAAGAACACAATTTTGTTTTTTCGATTATTGAACAAGTAATTGATACACCCTTCGGAGGTAACTGGAAAATGAAACTAGCTCAATTGGAGAGTAAATGGCAAATTATAACCGATTCAACGAGACCGCCTGGCTTAAATGAGTATATAAGTATTAAACCTTTTTTAGCTTTAGCCTCATAAATGTTCTTCATATACCCCTGTGTCGCTATATATATACTCCAGGAATTATAGGGTATATGTCATTATAGCACAATCCAACTATACTTATGTTCAGCAATTATTCAGATATACATGATTTGAGTGGTTAGGGTAATTTAGTTACACACCTATTTTATAAAGCATATTATTGTGTATATATTTAATATATTAACTTTTGTTATAGTATATCAAAGATTTCTTATTTGTTGTTAGTTTTTAAATCCATCCACTTAATGTACATGTATTTTATAAGCGAAATAGAGTGCAGGATGTTATATTAATGTATGTTATAAATAAGAAGCCATGTCTCTAATATTTTTGGCGGACTTTTTTCACTAATTATACTATTTTGTAATTAATTGAAGTGTATAAATGAGTAATGAATTCAGTAGTGCATTGTTCTGAGGAAGACTGATTCTCAGTCGAAAGCGCTTAACCTGGATTTGTACTACAATAAACTGTGATTTTATCTTCGTATATCCTTGTTGGACGAGCAGTTTTTATCCTGTCTCAGCTCATCATTTTTGTTCCAGTGTTGTTTGTTCCTAGCTGATTTTGGGTCGTTTCTTGGATGGCTGAGAAGATGGATTCTCCAATTGCTTTATTGTCGCAGAAGGATATTCGTGAGCTAAGAGCGGATTTGACTGCACTTCAGGGCGAAGTACATAATCTCCTGACAATGGTTTTTGAATTGGTTACCAATATTAAAACCAAAGAGAATAATTCCTGTGCATCCTCGGATATTGTTACAGCACATCTTGTACCGGTACGTTGTGAGGAAGAAGCCGACGTCATTGACGCAAACAAGTTATCCAATGCGCATGCGCGCAGTCCGAGATTTAAACCGCATGGATGCGGTGTTGTTTGTACTCCTGATGTGGGCTTTCCCAAAGCCCTAAGAGACACAGACAGTGTCTTTGACCATAATCCTGCATCTGTTGGTAATGTAAACACTATCGAGTGTGGCAGGTCCGAGAGTATTACGGCATTGGACTTAGTACATAACGGAGACGACCATTTACTATGTGAACAGCATGGTACTATCACTGAACAGGACTGCACCTTTGACTTCAGTTTGTGCAAATTGCGAGCGGATAAAAAGTATAAGGGTGCTCGCCCCAAGGAGAACAATTTTAAGAAAAAGTACATTAGTAATAGGACTTATAATACACCGGAGAAAAAAGGTACTGATTCAGATAATTTTATGCAGGCTGTTTCTAGCCCACTTAAAAGCCAGTTCCATGTAAAATCAGTTGATCATGTTTATCATGTTAATAGTAAGAAGTATAATGGCAAAAAATGCATGAATGATAATCTGTTTGAACAATTTTTAACTGACACTCATGACTTTTTCACCACTGATATGGAAAATGTTAAAGGTGGACGCCCTAATACAGAGGTTTTATACACATCATTGAAGGAACTTATTTTTGACTTTGGTAAAAAATTAGTGGCGTATAAAAATACTAAAATTGATTGTAATTTTTTATCTAATTGTTTAAAGCAGAAAATAGTACCGAAAGGTTTGAGATTTTTTAAATTACCTTTGGGTATTAAGTATACAACTGAAGTTATTAAGGATTTTAATGAATTGTTTGACGGGTTTGGTTATGCTTATATGAAATTACTGATTAAGTACCAGGATGAAAAATTAATTAGGTTATCTGATGAATTAGAGCATATGAATCACACCATTACCCAACACCAGGATTATGAGTGTTGGAAAGAGCTGTATATGAAACAGTATACTTATGCTGAAAATAATGTACACAGTATAGTGGAGAGGAAAAATAGAAAAATGACACGGGATATAGAAGCATACAAAAATGATAGAGCATATATTTGGCCAAGCTATAGGGTTGCAGAAGTATATAAAAATCCACCCAAGAGGAAACAGCCTAAGAACTCCTTTAGGGAGGAAAATTTTCAGGGCGGCAGATTCCATCCAGCATGGAACACACACAAACAATGGTACAAGAAGTAATTCCGTCAGTTATGAATACACCAGCCTCCCCCTTTATTCATTTATCTGACTCCAACAGGGGAGATGGCGGAAATAATAATGATATCATAGATGGTATAAATTTGAGTGTGGATACAGGGATTAATAAGGCACAAAGACCTCAAATCATATTATTTGAAGGATTCAAAGTGTTTAATTATACAGATATTGAGATAGATTATTCCTGGGCTAAACTGCTAAGCAAAGGAATGAAGTTTATTCCCATGACAGGATGGGATCTTGTAGACAATATTAAGGAGGTCAAAATGTATTGTAGGAGGCTTAATTTAGCCGTGCAATTTGATAAAGTGAATAAAAATGACATAAATATAAACAAGGGTACCCATACAGGGGGTAATAGGATAGCTGGTACGGACCTTTGTGTAAAGAGCACTTATATACCCATTTCCAATCCACACATACTTAATTTTGAGCAATTGGTATGTAATGACATTTATTGGTTACACAATAAAATGAAAATGCATGGACATGGTACCATAGACAATTTGACTCCAAAGGAAAGAAAAAGCCTACATGATATTTTGCATAACAGAGAAATCAGGGTGATGAAACCCGACAAAGGGGGTGGAGCCGTGATTTATTATATGAATGAATACTATCAGGAATTGCATGAGATTTTATATAATACTGGCAATTATGAAAATATTTCACTGAACCAAATTAATATAGGACATAAACGTATTGATCTCATTATAGAAGAATATCTCATTGATAACAGAATATCTAATGACACATACTCCTTTTTGAAAACGGATTATCCGGTGTTGGCTAAATTGGTTGGTATACCTAAGGTACATAAATCTATCGAACATCCACCTTTTCGTCCGATTGTCTCAGGATCTAGGTCCAAAACCTTTAATATTGGGAAATTGATTGATAGATGGCTTAAGAAAGTGTATGATAATATACCCCATATTATGAAGGACTCGTGGAGATTTTTGGGGGAAATAACTAACGACAAGTTGAGTCCCAATTTAATATTTTTGACCATAGACGTCATCGATCTTTTTTCCAGCATACCGAAGGACGAAGGTTTGGAATGTTTTGAGAGAAGTTTGAAGAAATATACTGATTTCTCATGGGAGAAAGTATGTTTAATTTGTGACATGATGTCACTAGTATTAGACCATAATTATATTTCATGTCAAGGGGAGTTTTTTAGACAGACTAAGGGAGTAGCTATGGGAGCGGCGTGTGCTCCCATTTTTGCCAATTTAGTGATGGCGGATTGGGAATCCGGACATGTGTTCAAAAGTGAATTCTTTCAAGATATAGTTTTATATGTTAGATACTTGGACGATATCTTCATTTTGTGGAAAGCCTCAGAGGAAAGACTATATAAATTCATGCAGTATATTAATAACACAGTAGAGTTCTTAAAATTCACACACAATTATAGTAGAAAAGAAATCTCATTTTTAGATTTATTATTGAGTCATGATTCTAGTGGATTTACATCCAGAATCTACAGAAAACCTACATTCTCGAATGATTACGTTCATTTTAGCAGTAATCACCCTCCTTATATTTTTAAAAATGTCATCAAAGGGCAATGTATACGTGCTGCGAGAATGTCATTGAATAAATATATCTTGGAACTTGAATTAAATGCTATTAAGGATATGTTTATTAGCAGAGCATACCCAGAAAAAATGGTTAAGGATGTAATTAGTTTTGTGTATAATGAATGGGGAACCAAGTATAAACCCTTGTTGGGATGTTACAGAATGGAGAAACAGACAAGTCCTGATGGTGACATATCTGAAAGGGTATGTGTACTTACATATACACCCAACACCTACATGATCAAGGAAATTTTAGAGAGATATTGGAACACATTAACTATCATGGAATTGGAAGGAATTATAGGAACTAAACCCAAATGTGTGTTTAAGACAGCTCCCAATATGAAGTTGCTATTAGTCAAAGCTAGTTACAACAAGCTAGGTCTCAATATGTACAAAGGTACATCCAAATGTGGAAGATGTCGCCAATGTAAATATATTAATACAGCTAAGGTTATAAAATTGGATGACATATGTCATACCACTATCAAATGTAGGATAGGTAACTGTTATACTAAGCAGGTGGTTTACATTGCCATATGTACAAAATGTAACGTACATTATATAGGAAAGACGGAAAGGCAATTGAAAAAACGCATTTATGAACACCTATATAGGATAGGGAAACGTGACACCAAAAATGCGTTATATAGGCATATAGCAGAGAAGGGTGAAGAACACAATTTTGTTTTTTCGATTATTGACCAAGTAATTGATACACCCTTCGGAGGTAACTGGAAAATGAAACTAGCTCAATTGGAGAGTAAATGGCAAATTATAACCGATTCAACGAGACCGCCTGGCTTAAATGAGTATATAAGTATTAAACCTTTTTTAGCTTTAGCCTCATAAATGTTCTTCATATACCCCTGTGTCGCTATATATATACTCCAGGAATTATAGGGTATATGTCATTATAGCACAATCCAACTATACTTATGTTCAGCAATTATTCAGATATACATGATTTGAGTGGTTAGGGTAATTTAGTTACACACCTATTTTATAAAGCATATTATTGTGTATATATTTAATATATTAACTTTTGTTATAGTATATCAAAGATTTCTTATTTGTTGTTAGTTTTTAAATCCATCCACTTAATGTATATGTATTTTATAAGCGAAATAGAGTGCAGGATGTTATATTAGTGTATGTTATAAATAAGAAGCCATGTCTCTAATATTTTTGGCGGACTTTTTTCACTAATTATACTATTTTGTAATTAATTGAAGTGTATAAATGAGTAATGAATTCAGTAGTGCATTGTTCTGAGGAAGACTGATTCTCAGGCGAAAGCGCTTAACCTGGATTTGTACTACAATAAACTGTGATTTTATCTTCGTATATCCTTGGACGAGCAGTTTTTTATCCTGTCTCAGCTCATCATTTTTGTTTCAATTTGTCTGCTATCACAATGGACTTTCCCTGAAAGTGAGTTACAAGAAAGCGGCTGGATGAGCTCGACCACTGACGCACACTGAGCTCTTCTTGATACAGAGGGTATGATCTGGTTCCTGTTTGTTTATGCACCAGTCCGCAGACATGTTTGTCTGACTGAATCAC
Source organism: Protopterus annectens (assembly GCF_019279795.1). Classification (NCBI taxonomy): domain Eukaryota; kingdom Metazoa; phylum Chordata; order Ceratodontiformes; family Protopteridae; genus Protopterus; species Protopterus annectens. The sequence goes on from NC_056728.1 coordinate 1,767,576,179, forward strand.
GACTGTTCCCCACAGGAAGAAATCACGACTGTTCCCCACAGGAAGAACAATCTGAAATGCCTGCAATGCTAGAAGCACTGCCCTTCATCTCCAAGACGTGTGTGCGAGTGTGTAGCTTGGCCTTGTCTGTAGACCAGGTACCTTGGACGGTCTTCCACAGATAATGCCCCCCCCCCATCTGAGAAGCATCTGTGGTCACTGTGACCTGTGACTGAGGGGGAACAAAGGGTCATCCTTATGTTAACTGTTCTGACTGAATCCACCATGACAGGGTCCTCTTACATGCATCTGTTATGAGGATTTGGTGAGACATCGGTTGGTGAATAATTCACCATTGTGTAGCTAGTAGCCACTGAAGTATTCACATGTGAAATCTGGCTAACGAAACTAACACCATTGCTGCAGTCACTGATCCTAAAGCCTGGAGAACAGGAATAGCAGCTACTTTCTTGCTCTCCCAGTTAATCTGTGTGTTTGTTGCCCGATTGTTAACACTCTGGAGGGGGAAAGTTCCGCAATCATCCGAGTGGTTTCCAGTAGTGCTCCTATGAACTCTAGGGTTTGAGAAGGGTCCAGACGTGATTTTTGGTAATTTATAGTTATGCCCAGATCTGCAAAGATTTGAATAACAGTCTCTTGCATGGATAAGTAGATGCCTGGTTGGGCAGATATGAGCTAGTTGTTTAAATAAGGAAACAATCACTAACAGAAAAAAAGTCCAAGTAGCCACTACAACCAAAACTAAATGAATCCAAAAGGCTACTAGCGGAATCCCAAAGACGCTGGAGACGTGAATAAATTCCACACTTTTAATGAAGTTTGTTTAGCGCTTTCATCTAGTACAACTAGACTTCATCAGAACTGAAGGTTGAGACCTTCTGCTGCCATTTCTGTAACTGTTTCCATCCAAATAGTTCATAATAGATATCCAATCCAATTGGATATCTATTTTGAACTATTTGGAGGGAAACAGTTACAGAAATGGCAGCAGAAGGTCTCAACCTTCAGTTCTGATGAAGTCTAGTTGTACTAGATGAAAGCGCTAAACAAACTTCATTAAAAGTGTGGAATTTATTCACGTCTCCAGCGTCTTTGGGATTCCGCTAGTAGCCTTTTGGATTCATTTTGTTAAGGAAACAATCACTGTCGTCTCAGGTGAGCCACAACCACTGCCATGCATTTGAACACTCTGTGGCCAGTAGTGAGATCAAAGGGCAGTGCTCTGAACTAGTAATGAGTGGCTCCCAGTCAGAGCGTAGATATCTTCTGGAGCACCTGTCCATTTTTATATGGCAGTACGCATCCTGAAGATCTATAGAGCACATCCAATCGTCCTGTTCCAGAAAAGGAAGTATGGACTGCACGGTGACCATTCGGAAATTGCAAAGTTGAACTGACTTGTTTAATTTACTGACGTCCAGAATTGGTCTCCAGTCTTGTCATCTTTGGAACCAAAAAGAACCTCGAGTAACTTCTGAATCCTCTCTGGTCTCGGAGGGACCTCTTGGATGACTTTTTTTTCAGGCAGTTTTTGAAATTGAATGACTGCTTGATCCCTTTGACTGGGTGGAATGTCTGGGATTTTCCTGTTGGGGGGGGTTGTTGAGAGAAGGGAATTTAATAAACCTTGTATATTATCCTCTGCGCCCACATAACTGAAGTTATCTTCTGCCAGGCTCACCAGTGCAGGTACAGTTGACCCCTGATTGCCTCCAGACATAGACAACTGGGCTTCCTTTCAGGAGTGCTAAAAGGTTTCCTGAAGAAAGACTCTCGGGACCCTTCATTCTGCAGACCTCCTCTGCCACAAGCATGGAATCTTCAATTATTCCTCCCCTCTGGGTGAAATTTCTCCACGTGCATCTTGGTAAGACCCCCGAGACTTTTTAAGCCACACTTTTTCTGCTGCCTCTCTGAGTTTTAGAATAAGATCTCTGAGGAGATGAGAAACATATGCCGGTGGCAGGAAAAGTCTTACCTTCTTCCTCACACCTGGATAGCATATCTTGGACTTTGGGACCAAAAAGTGAAGTGCTGTCAAACTGTGCCATTAATGAACAAAGACTTAAAAGGCTCTGCAAAATCGCATAGGAGAATCCAGGCATGCCTACTCATAGAAATACCAGAACCTGATGCTCTACTCATTCCTTTGGCTGCATGAGCAATGAGCCTCATGAAAGAGTTAGCTACAGAATGTATGACCACTAACTGGGAAGATACTTTTTCTCTTGCTCCTTCAGCTACTGTTCCTTCAAGGGTATCTGTCAACTCCTTGATCAGATCCCTTTGCGATCTGGTGAAATGAGAAAGGTAATTCAGTGATCGCAGGACAAAGGTCGCTGATGAAAACACTAGTTTCCCACATCTATCCATCACCTGGAAGCCTTATTAGTAAGAACACTTCAACTCTCCTCCAAAAGTTTCTTCTTGGTCACTGCCACCACGACTATGGCATTTACTGCAACCACTTTTGTCCAGAAGGCCTTGCCAGATGGGGCAGCAATTATCTTATCTGGTCTCTGGGGAATGGGTTTGATGGAATCCGGGGTTTCCCACGCCCGCAGAGAGATCAAACCTATGAGCTCACCAGTGGGCGGGGTTACCCTGGAGGTAGACGGTTGGGAACCAAAGGTTGCCAGGTACACAGACTCCTCAGGCAAAGTATTACTGGAATTCCAGCCACCTCTCTGTTTCAGGATCTCCAATATCTCCCCAAAGGAAACATCCTCAGGAGGAGACCGTGGGGATCTTTCTCTCTCATCGAGGTCAGTGTCTTAGATGCAATCCAAATGCTTCTTCTTGCAAAGTCTCTTCTGAGGGACATCCTCAGTTGGGTACTCTGGGGAAGTATCTGAAGAGGCAGGGCTACACTGATTGGTATCCTGGTGCCTGAGGTCCCGTTGTTTCTGTGGAACATCCTGGTTAGAACGACGCAGGCCATCTTGATGGGATCGAGGATCCAAGGGGGCAGGTGACCTTCTAGATGCAGCGGCAACTATAGTCCTTCCCCTCCACTCCAGAAAACAGTTCGCCTGGGGTAGAAGCTGGAGCTGAGCTCACCTGTGCCAAAGCCCTGAGGTGCGACTGCTCCAAAGATCTGGGAGTCAAGCGCACTCGTGGTTAGAGAGGTTCACTGTGGCTCAGGGAACTCTCCAGTACTGAAAAGGCTGAAGAGCTCAGGAGCAAAGGTCTGATCCGGGGAAAGAGACATCTTCAGACAAGAGCTGAAAGATGCATCAGATCCATGACTCCAAAGCTTGCCCTGAAGTCGGAGGAGGAGAAAGCGGGGGAGTAGAAAGCTTGAATAGACTTGGAACCACATAGGTTGAGGCTGAGGGAGACTTAGTGATGCCCTGTGCCCAAAAGATCTTCTGTGCCATCTGTTCAAAGTCTTCTTCAGTAAGGCACCTGGTTGAACGGGAAGAGGATGCTAACATAGATGTTGGTCTACTTAAGAATGGAGACTGTACTCTCAAAGGAAAAGGATCAAAGGTCAGGGAGTACAGAGTCCCAGGAAGTGTCAAAAAAGCCTGGTTGTTGGAACAAATCTATCTTAACTCGACTGAGTTGGAGCCGAAGAAGCCAAACCCAACCTAGCAGTGTTCAGCACTGAAGGTTTCGAACAAGTCACAGACTCCACAGTCTACGGAGATTTAGAAGTCTTAGTTTTCGGCTCTGAAGGGTCTATCAGAGCTGAGGAAGGCCTCTTCTTTACTATGTCACTAAAAGAAAGGGAAGAAGCAGGGCTCAAATGAGCAGATTTAGATTTTGTAGAAGTCACAGGTTTTGACTGGCTGCCAGAAATAGCCTCCTCAAAAGTAGATGGCAGCATTCCCCTTAAAATAAGCTTATTTTTTCTCTCAACCAATGCTCAGTGGTTGAAAGAATGACATATCGCACAAAAGAAAATAGATACACAAGGGGTGCGAGTCACTAAAAGGAATCTTATGACCACACTGTGCATTTTTTGAATCCTGCTGGTTTGTCTTGTTTCTCTGCCATGTGGAAGAAAAACGGTATGGATGGAGAGACGGTCACATATACATATACACACACACAGAGCAGTCACACATACATATACACACACACACACGTGTGTGTGGTGTGTGTGTGTGGGGGTGTGTATGTGTATATATATATATATATATATATATATATATATATATATATATATATATATGTATATGGAACCCGAACACTTGCGAGAATTTAACTTTTACCGAAAATCAAATTCGTGCGCACACATACCCGAAACTGCTGTTCATCGAAGCAACAATTTCGGGTATGTGAGAGTGGTGTGCCTGTCACACTGCGGTGCGAGTAAGGGAATATTCCTTTACTCCACTGCAGTGCGACCTTGGAGTGAGAATATTTAAGTAGGTGGGGTGTGGGGGGTGCAGGGGGCCCCACTGCAAAAACATTTAGTGATTTTTATTCCCCACAGTTTAACGGAAGCACTTTTTCAATTAAAACGCTTTCGTTAAACTGTGATCGGTATATATGGATTCGGACACTTGCTTTTTGAGCAAGTGTCCTATATATATATATATATATATATATATATATATATACATATATATATATATATATATATATATATATATATATATATATATATATATATATACACACACACACATACATACACACACACACATATATATACATCTCTCTCTCTCTCTCTCTATATATATATATATATATATATATATATATATATATATATATATATATATATACACACACACACACATATAGATATATACACACACACACACATCTACACACTTTGTTCAACATCGCACAAAGCCACTGTTTGCTGCGTTGAGAGACTGTATATATGATGTTCTACCATTGCTTTTTATTGCCCATTTCATTTGGATAGGTTCACAGGTATGTACTAGACTATCGGCCCAAGGGCCTACATAAGCCTAGCCAACACAGTTCCCTGGCTTACACCACCCAAGAAAGTTATTTTCCTGTGCCACTGTCGAGCAGAGAACGTAAGCCTAGCCAACACAGTTCCCTGGCTTACACCACCCAAGAAAGTTATTTTCCTGTGCCACTGTCGAGCAGAGACACAGAAGTGATCCCCGGGGTGTATTTCCTATTTCTCATCCACTCAAGATTTTTCTTGAAGAGTGCTAATGAAGAACTTTGCTTGACATAGATGGGTAGCCTGTTCCAGAGTATGCGAAGTCGCTGGGACAGGAATCTATCCCTCCAGCATGTCCTGTTTATTGTGGTGACAAGGTTTAAGTCCCTAGAGCGTGTAGTTCAGAGGGATTGGGATTTCTTTAGGTGTAGCATGTCCAACAGCTCTGGGTTTGACATAACTTTATACGTTAGGCAGAGATCACCTCGGAGTAGGCGATATGCTACTGAGTAAAGTTGAAGTTTTTTGAGGCGGTCAGTGTAGGGCATTTGTTTGATGCCAGTAATCCTCTTTGTGAGGTACTTCTGTGGCTTTCCAGCTACTGCAGATGTCTTGTGAGGTACATTCCAAAAGGGGCGTTGTACTCTGTAAAGGGTCTAATGAGTGTCGAGTACAGGGGAACAATGACCTCTTTTTCCTGGATGAGAACCCTTTTATGATGAGATGTGCCATGTAGAAGGACTTCCTGACTATTGTGGCGATGTGACTATCAAAGGAGATACTACTGTCCACCTGGGTCCCAAGGTCTCTTATTATGCATTTGGTGTTAAGTAGATTGCTGCCTATGTGGTAGTTTCATGGGTACAGAGTTTTTACCAAAGGGGATGACACTGCACTTTTTGGCATTGAGCTTGAGGCCATGGCTCTGACACCAGGCATCTGTCTCAGCGAGGCCCTTCTGTAGGATGTCCACATCATTTGGGGACTCGACTATGGCTTCTAGTTTGCAGTCATCTGCAAACTTTGTTAGCCAGAGGCCTTCTGTGTTAGCCTGTACTTCAGAGAAGTAGATACCAAACAGGAGAGGTCCCAGGACGGAACCCTGTGGTACTCCACTTGTCACTGCTTTGACGTCAAATTTGGAGTCTGCAACTGTTACAGTGTGGGTTCTGTCAGTGAGCCAATTGGCAATCCATCTTGTGACATAGGGATTAATACCTAGTTTAGTGAGTTTAGCTATAATTCCAGAATGGGGGATGGTGTCGAAAGCCTTGGCAAGGTCAAGATAGGCTGTGTGAACCACCTTACCCTCATCTACGGCTTTGGTGACTGCCTCAAAGAAGTCAGTCAGGTTCAGAAAGCATGATCTACCTTTCACAAACCGGAACTGGGTGGGATCCAGAGTTTGGAGGTTACCAATGTCCGTTTATGAGTTCCATGATGATACGTTCCATGGCCTTGAAGACCAGGCTTGTCAGGCTAATAGGTCAATAGTTCCCGGGATCAGTGGTGGCTCCCCCTTTGTGGAATGGGATAACTATTGCGGTGTGCCATTCAGTGGGCACAAAGCCCGATGCGAGGCTACTATTGACATGGTGCTTAAGTGGGGAGCCAGTTCTTTCTGAAGTTAGTGTAAAACGCAGCCTGGGATGTTGTCCGGTCCTATGGATGCTGGGTTTTTGGCTTTAGAGAGTGCAGCTTTTCCCTGCGTAGTTGTGATTACAGGGACTTTGCATTCTTCCTGTATAGATATCGGCCCTTTAGGGGGCGAGAGGGGGGGGGGGTAAGGTTAGCACTGAACCTATCTGCCAGGATGTTGGCAATATCAGTTGGTTCTGTAATTTCTTGCCTTTGTGCTGTAACTCAGAGCAGATCTGGGTGTTGCCATCGAGATTCTTGACATAGCTATAGAATGCTTTGTGGTTGTCCTTGGAATTAGTGGCAATTTTGTTTTCGTAGCTAGTTTTGGAGGATATTATAAGGGATCTCAGCTTCTTACTGAGGCTGACCAGGGAGCTCCAACACTCATGGGATTTTACTCTGTTTTGCAACAGTTTCTTCCTTCTGTTGTACAGTTTGTTTATGGCAGGGGACCACCAGATTGGCTTCCTTTTTTGGGAGGATAGCATCTTGGTTCTGTTTGGGATAGCACGATCCATGCACTCATGCAAGTGCTTATAGAGTGCATATGTGTAGGATTCAGCAGTTGTAACTGTATTGTCCATCTGCATGGTTGTCATGAAGTTCACCATTTCTGTCTTAAGCATGAAGTTGGCTTTGGAGAAATTTTTTAGTTTGGTTTCCTTAATAAGGGGTGGGGGTGGGATGTGGATATCAAGGGTGATTAGCTTATGGTCGGATCGGACCAAAGAGGAGTTGACTTCAGGTGTGGAACACCGGTCACTCATGTTGGTAATGACTAGGTCTAGGATATTGTTGCCCCTGGGGGAGGTGTGGATAAGTTGATCCAGGGCACTGGAGTTTATGAATTCCAGAAAGCGTTGAGCTAAGGAGTTGGTACACGAGTAGTTTTCCCAGTTAATGGTGGGGTAGTTGGGGTCGCCCATTATTATGGTGTTTGGATGAACCCTAATATTTTCCAGTACATCAAGAAAAGAGGAGTGGGAATCCTGGGGCATGGTGGGGGATCTGTAGCAAGCTACAATTTGGATTGCAGTTTTGCCCAGAGTTAGTTGCACTTGGATAACCTCGGATGCATTATGCTGAGCAAGAGGTGTGGGTATCCTTAATGAATATGGACACCTCTGCATTTGGTGTTTCGGTCCAGGTTACATGGCCGAAACGTATGGTATGAGTTATAGCCTGGTAGTGCAGGGGTGCTCTCTGGAGCCTTGAACCAGGTCTCAGTTACTGCATAGACATCGATGCTCTCCATTTTAAGGAGTGCCTTGAGTGAGTGCATTTTGAGATTTAGACCTCTAGCATTGAGTAGCATTACCCTCAGTTTTTGCTTGCCTGTTCCTGTTATAGTGGTGAATTTGTTGTTTGAACCTTGCCTAAAAAGGCACTATAGGGGCAGCAAGAGCCTTAGCCAGTATCCGGAATCCCAGGGGCGACAGGTGCAGGCCTTCTGTGGCAAAGCATCGTGGTCTGCCGACAATGTCATCCCAGACAGATACTGTATTCCCTTAGAATGACACCAGAAGCTTAGCCAATTGTTGAAGTCAATCATTTTGTCCTTGTACTGCGGTATCATTCTGGGCGAAGGCAGAATGCTACTCAGGGCTAGGGTCGTACCTGCCTGGGCTACAAGATCGGAGAGCTCTTCCATGTCTCTCTTCATGTAGTCCAGGGAGGTACGTCTCAGGTCATTCACACCAACATGGACAATGACAGCGTCATATTTGTACTTGTTGTGGAGTGACCTGAGTGTGTGGGTTATGTGGCGGATCCTGGCACCTAACAGGCAGCTGACAGTAACCTTCTCCTTGTTTAGCCTGGTGGTGAGTGGGACATCAGTGTGCCTGACTATAAAGTCACCTATGACTAGTGTGTTGGGTACGTTGTTTTGCCTTATTGGCTGTGGTTGAGTGGCACACTGAGTCTGTGGGCTATGTGTCAATTGGGTTGTGTTGGGGGGATGGAGGTTGCTTGTGTTTCTGCTTTGGAGGTCTCTGTTGCTTAGACAGATTATTATTAAGAGCCTCCGCAAATGTTTTTGTGTTACTATGGGTGGATTTTGGTGGTGTAGATTTAGTGAGACTGTGATGAGTGTGGTGTGGTGCAAATGTTTACCTTCTCCTCATGACTATCAAGTTCAGTCTTGGTTGGAGAGAGCTTTACCTCCAGTTTGGCTAGATAAGTGCATCTCTCACAGGTTGTAGTGTTAGGTGGTAGGAGGAGACGGTTGTCTGTGTACATGAGGCAATTTCTACATTGCCTCAAGATGCCCAGATTCATCAGATAGACAGGAGAGAACACTGGGACCTGACCCTTGGACATGCCTGATTAAAAAACTATTTTCCTCTAGATAAGCGAGGAAAGTGAGTACAACAGCTGTTTTTCTCTAAGCAAGTGAGAAAAGTAAGTACAAAAACTGTTTTCCTCTAGGTAATGAGGAAGACTGAGTGCTATACTAATTAGTAGCTTATTTAGTGCTTACAAGTTCTGAACAAGTGCTGAGCATGAATAAGCAAATTTAAGTGCTACAACTAAGAATCTGTATCTGAGCTAGATGAGTTACAGGACAGAAACAAGTGCAAATGCAGGCTTTCAAATCAGAAAGTTGAGAGAGATGGAAGAGATTGCCGCAACGGCCAATAACTACAATTTCTGGGCCAGAATAACTCCTTATGTGGTAGGACAGGTTACCTAGTGCTTACCACTCCCACTGATAAGCTAGAAGGCTTCCCTCCAACACAGAAAGGCTTGGGGGGCTCAGAAACTTACATACAGTCCCTGATACAGCAAATCTGTATCTGGAACACTAGTTACAGGAAAGGTAAAAAACAGGCTTACAGTTTTTTTTACAGAAAAGTGGCAAAAACAGTAGTAAAAACAATTCACATGCAGTGCAAGCTAGCACACTTGAGTATGTAGCAATATTAGACCAAACACAGTTTAAAAATGCAATTAAATTAAAAAGGACTAAAAGCAAGTGCAGAGAGAGTTTATTAGGTAGAATGTGGTAAACAGATAGGACTGGAGGATTGTCCCAGATCAAATCTACAGTGGGGCGGGCGACTGCAAAAGCCACCAAATTTAAACTACAAACCAAAAATGACAGAAAAATACATTATATTTATTTTATTTGAAGTTTGTTAACCGGGAAAGTCCACTGGGCCACGATGAGCCCTTTTTGAATGGAGGCCCGATTAGGAAAGCTCCACAGTAGACATGTACAAAAACGTCAACAAGAAGTTTAACAAGAAATTAATAGAGTAATATTTACATGCAACAGATCATACAAGAGAAAAAACAGCAGTTGATACAGTATGTTCTAGTTACAATCAATGGTCAAACAAGAAGTAGTACAAATTGTAACAGTTACATCAATATAAGGTTCCTAAACAGAAAATGTACATATCCCCCCCCCCACTCCCCTATATGTGGCAGGTAGAAAGCATAATTAAGGTTGGGTAGGGCAGTGTGGGTAGGAGTGGAGGGGGGTTAGGATGGATGGGAGCAGGAGCATTCCTATGTAGTGGAGAGATAAGAGTGTAACAGTGCCTTAAAAGATTTATTTATTTATTAATTATTGACATTTGTTAACCAGGAAAGTCCACTAGCCTACCAGGCTTGAAACCCAGAGATTTTGTGCAGTATGGATGTGGGGAGGGAGTCTGTTCCATTGGTGTGAAAAAGATAGAAGTTGACCATGGCTATGTGATGGTTTGTGTACAGCAAGGAGGTTCTGATTGTTAGATCTAAGGGTATGGGTAGGAAGATGCATAGTGAGGATGGAGTAGAGGGAGGGGCAATGGGAAGGGTTGAAAATGTGTTTGTGGGTAGTGGAGAGTTGAATATAGAATAGGTAGTGAGGGAGTTCTAGCCAGTTCAGGGAGTGAAAGGAATAGCAGTGGTGGGACGAAGATTTAGAACTAGTAGCAAATTTGGCAATTTTTTTGTAGCAGGATGCTAGTTTAGTTTTGAAGGTTGCTTGCAGGTTGGCAAGTAGAGGAGCCCTGTACATGAGGGAGGGGAGGAGGTAAGTGGTAGAGAGGGGTAAGCTTAGTTGAAGATGTGAGGTAGCGAGATTGTGCCGGTAAAGGTTTTCTTAATGTTGGCTTGGGGGTGAAGGTCGATTTTTAAATGTTAAGTCAATAAGGTCTGATAGATGCTTAGTATGGGAAACTATTTCGATGGGAGTATTATTTAGGCTAATTTAGGCTAATTATGGAGAAGGTGTCTGTCTATTTTGGTGTTTTTAGAAGGGGTAAAGACCATGATTTTAGTTTTGGATGCATTAAGGCCTAAGTGATTATTTTGCATCCAAATCTCTGTACTGTCAAATGCAGCTTGTGTTATTTGTACAAGTTTAGGAAGGGATTCTGCAGAGCAAATGATGGTTGAGCCGTCTGAATATCGGAGGAGTTTGGCAGAGGGGATGCATTTATTGAAGTCGTTTATGAAGATATTGAATAGAAGTGGACCCAGGATAGATCCTTGGGGAAACACCAGTCTGAGTGCTAAGGTAGGGTGAAGTGGCATTAGTCCATTTGGCGGCTTTCTGTCTATCAGAGAGATAACTGGAAAACCAATTCAAAGAGGAGTAATGGAGATTGAGCTGGTTGAGCTTAGAAAGAAGAAGAGTGTGGGATATTGTATCAAAGGCCTTAGAAAGGTCTAAGAGAAGAGCAGATTCAATATTACCAGAATCACGGGGGGTGGTTGAGGTTTTCAAGAAAGGATAGTAGGGCTGTGGAGGTACTCTGACCAGGTCAAAATCCATGTTGTGTAGGGGTAAGTGGTCATCTAGGAGGTAGGGTAGAAGCTGAAGGTGAATACATATTTCAAGGATTTTTGACAGTGGGGAGAGGATGGCGATGGGGCAGAAATTGGGGATGTCAGTGTTGTTGCCTCCTTTGTGCAAGGGAATGATAAAAGCTTTTTTCCAGAGAAGGGGTACATAAAGCTTCTTGGACAGAAGGGTTGATTAGTATACAAATAGGGAGTGCAATGCCATCTACGCTAGCTTAAGGAAATTAGTTGGAAGGTTGCAAGGGGCGTTTGAACAGGATTTTAGTTTTAGGAGTTTTTTTATAGTAGATACCGGGATGGGTTTGAAGGAAAAGAGAGAGAGGGGTGTGGTAAGGGAAGGGAGTTTATGGGAAATAAGAGTTGATGGACTTATGGAATTGTGGGGGGAAAGGTGGTGAGCTTAGCAACACAGTCAGTGAAGAAGGTGTTGAATTTGGTGGCAATGATGTGGTCAGGGGAGTGCGGGTCAGGGCAGGGATCAGCTTTTAGGCCAGGACTGAGGAGGTTAGTGATACTGTTCCAGAACTTTTTGGGATTGGATTTGTCGTTGGTTTGAAGTTTAGAGTAGTAGGACTTGCAGTCAGAAGCAATTACGTTTTTTTACTTTATTGCAAAGTTGTTTGAATTCTGAGAGGGTATTGGGTGTTTAAGTTTTTGGTAGAATTTGAATGCTTTGTCACGTGTATGCACAGGGGCTAATGTCTCTTTGGAAAGCCATGGGGCAGTAATGGATTTTACTCTTAGTTCTGGGAGGGGTGAAAGAGTTTAGAAGGTTGGTAAAAGTAGTGTTAAAGTAAGTAAAAGCGTTGTCAAAAGGAAGTGTTTTCAGAGGGTTCCAGTTTATTAGTTTCAGGTTATCAGAAAAGGATTGTGGACTGAAATTTTTGAGGTTGCGGGTTAATATATTAATTATGCTTTAAATGTATGGCAGAAGGGGTGCGACGAATGAAGGCAGGCAAGTAGTCACAGAGAATCAGGCAAAGTGCCAATATCAGAGGGATGTTTGGTGTGGGAAACATAAATCCAGTCCAGAATGCTTCCAGTGGAGTTGCCTTTATTGGGTATAATAGGAGAGTTAACTAACTGGGAGAAGTTGTATAAGTTGACAGCAATGGAGGATAGAGTTGACAGAATGGAAGTCCAGTTAATGTTAACTTCTCGTAGGATGATTGTTTTGTTGGAGATATTAGCTGGGAACCATGAAAGTATATCCTCTGGAAGGGCAATGTTATTTACAGGAGGCCTGTAAAGGGTGGCTAGGGCTATGTTTTTGTGGTTGCTAATTTTTAGGAGGGCTAGGGTTATTTTGGCTAAACTGAATTTTGGTATTGGGTTAGTATATGGCATTACTGTTAGGAAGGAGGAAAAGAGTAATGCTACTCCACTTCCTTTTGGATTCTGTCATTTCTAATGATGCTGTAGTTGGGGGGGGGGGGATTTCAGAGTCTTTCAGATGTGGTTTGAGCCATGTTTCAGTGACTGCTACTATGTCAGGATAGTTATGAGCGAGGCATGAAAAATGGGCAGTTTGTTACATAGGTTTTGGGCATTAATGGTAGTGATAAGTAGAGATTTGTGGGTAGTGGAAGTAGGGGTTGGAAGTTGATATGAATTCTAGTTTAAAGAAGGTCCGGGGTTTGGGTGAATGTCACCAGAGAGGAGGACAGTGATGAGTTTGAGGATGTGGCTTAGACGTTTAGAGGTAACAGAGTTGGGGGTTAAATGAAAGTATGCATAATGTATTGGGATTGTGATGGATGGGATTGATGGTTGGGTAGGTGAGAAACCTGATGGTGAAGAGGAGAGAGTCACTGGTTTGGTAGAGATTAGGTGAAATGCAGGAAGTGAAGCAGGGTTCTATTCTGGAGTGTAGAGAGGTAGTGTGTAGGGTAATAGTGGAGGTTAGGGAGATGGGTTAGGTGGAATAGGAGGCAGAGGGAGAGGGGAAGGATGAGTTGGAGTAAAAGGGCTGCAGGTGTGATGTGCACGGTTGCGATAGAGTGGGTGGAGGTGAGGAGTAAGGAGTGATGTGTTAAGTTGTGTATAAAGAGAAGGTAATGATCCGCAGTAGTAGGTTTAGTGTGGAGTAGGAGTGAAGGAATTGATGTGTAGAGAGAGATAAGGTGGATTATAACGAGTAGGTGGAGTGACGAATGATAAGCTGAGTAAAGTGGAAGGAGTGGTTAAAAGGAATAGCTAGGAGCAGAGTTAGTAAGTTGAGGGGGATAGGTGATGTGGGTGGGGGTAGAGTGTTGTTTGATAGGGTGAGTAGCTTGTGGGAGTGGTATAGTGGATGTAAGTGTAGAGGTAGTGAAGGTGGGTGGGAAATGGGAGCATGAAGGGGAGAGGAGCGAGCCCGAACGGTGAATGGAGCAGGCAGAGCCAACTAGAAAAGATTTGCGAGACCAGAATGTCCGCAAAAGCCATCAGTGAAAACACAACTGCTACTGGGAGGATAGAATGCAGGTAAGCCTGAAGTGAGTGCTGAGAGTGTGATGTAGTGTGTAACAAGGTAGCTACACAGCAGGAGAGGATTGAGAGAATGTAACAGACTCAAAATGCTGAGAAAACCAGGAGCAGGGCACTAGTGCACAGAAGTAATTAAACATGGGGATGGAGGTCTACTGCCATCTAGTGGCTAAATTATGAAAGGCTAAATGTGGGTCATATAAAAGGAAAAATGCTGGCAGGGATAAAGGCAGTGGAGGTGGGGGGGAGTAGGAGTGGGAGATGCATTTAAACAGCCTGAATGCACTCCGTATGTTTAGCTACAAAGTTAATTATAAGTAAGAACCAAGGAGCAGGTGCTTAACGTACACTCTAATAGTGGTAGAGGGACAGCTGTTGATTTCAGAGATGGTTTGCACTGATTTCAGGTGCATGTCCTGTGAGATGATGCAGCTGGTCAGACCATAGTGTAGCTGGTTGGGTAGGGAGCACCCGCGGTTAAGGACAGTAGCAATTGACAGGCACACAAGCAGTTGCAGGCAGGTACAACTGAGGCATTACAAAATAATGGCCAGAGGTAACTATGCGCTACATATTTACAATACAGTCATATGTTGCCCACCTCACCCCCAACACAAAGCACTACAACACCAGGGTCTCAAGTACATTAACAGCTGTATCAAACAAACTACAATCTGTAATATTTACTGTTATGTGCTCCCTCATGGACAGGTCCACTTCTTGGTGCTCACAACCATGCTCTGCTAACATGAAACATCCAACTATGTTCAATGAGGATACCTGTGTTGCTACGCTACTAGGCTTGATAACAGACTACTGCTATTAGGCCAACTGCCTCATATAATGCTATGAAGCTATGTGCCTAGGCAGCCATTGTGCACTACATGGCCTGCTGATGTCATGTACTATGAGTTTACCTGCAGTCCTGTAGAAAGCAGACTTGTGTTTGCATTAAGTACTGTGTTCTGTAGTCTGTGTACTTAGGTAGGGGTTGGTGTGTGTGACAGAGATGTTGCTTGACATTACCAAGAACATTTTACACCAGGATGCTTTACAGTTCTCCAGTCTAACAGACACTGCTGATGTCAACAATTATAAAGTGGTGTCTGACACAATCCAAGCTGGACCTGAGCTGTGGTGCTTGCTTGCTTTGCTATGTTCTGTAGTCTGTGCACCTAGATATCTAGGAGTTCTATTCCCACTGCAGTCAACTGTGCGTGTGTGTGAGCTGTTGCTTGACATTACCTACAGCATTTTAGAACAGCATGAGAGACATGTACATTGGCCTCTATACAGTCTGTTGATGTCAGCAATTCTACAAATTTTCTGGACATTCAGTATGCATACATGAAAATGGTCAGTGAGCTGTAGGCCAAGCATATATGTCCAAATGTTGTCCCACAGATCTCAGTCTGGTTATAATTCAGGTTATATGTTGCAGTAATGTACAGTAGTCCAGGTTGGATGTTAAGGAACCCAACATGCGAGTACAGTGCTGCTGACTTGCATTCCCATTTGTACAGCTCACATTTTCTAGATCTAAGCCGACACACCCAGTGAAACTAAGGAAGCCTGCAGTCCTGTTGTGATTGCACCTCCCAAACAGTAACTATGCACAGCTGCAATGAACTACTTGCGTACTAGCTATAAAAACAGAACCCTGTAGTTAGGTGGTTTGATGTTAGTTCTATACAGTATACCAAACTAACACTACATTGAACCAAGCTATACAGAGGAGTACAACTTCCCACAAAGTAAGGTTAATTTCTTGTCTCCTATATATCGCATATCCTTGGAATGTATAATCAAACACTGTGAAGCACAGGTTTTTCACAATTTTTTATGTATGCCTGACTTAAAGTAGTTATGGCATAGGCCTGTTTGGTAATACATTTTACTGGTACTCACATTTGTCACATCCTTAAATTACATGGTGTTGAATGCTGCATGTGAAATATCTGAAACTGCTACTATACAAGGCCACTGACATCTTTAGCAATTATAAGATGTGTTTTTACAACTACTGTGTCATTACCCTTTACAGTTGTGGGGATCCTAGTTCATGTTGGGTACTGTTATGGCAGTAACAAGAAAATGTTGTTCTACTTAACTGCTCTGTTTTGCATCCTGCCTTTTGCTACTGGTTTACATATGTGGACTGCTGTATGTTGGTCCAATGGGTTACAATGACTGTGTACCTTGCATGTTGTACCTGTAGACAGCTACGTTGTAGTAATACTACACTTGTGTGTAATCCACATATGTTGTCTTGCAGGGCAAGTCAAATTATGGCATTAAGACATCCACAACAAAGACAGCCACCATTTACAGCTGGTGAAAACAAGGTGATTGTAGATGGCCTATGCTAACAGGGAGGGTTCCTCCTTCAAAGGGGAAGGAAAGATAATGGGCATAGGCTTCAATTATGGCAAGACATCATTGCCAATGTCAATGCCGTGGGTGCCCATGGCAGAAATTATAACCAGGTGTACCACAGGCCCACTGATATGATTACAGCTGCCAGATGGAGGGCCGCAGCAGTAGACCTTGAACTCCGGGGGACAGGTGGAGGCCCTGCCATGGAACAACCACTGATGCCCAATGAGCTGTTCTTAGCTGAACTGAGATCTACCCAAATCTCACAATAGTCTGATGTCCACCATGTGCTGGATGTGGGGGTCACCACGTCTGATCTGGCCACAACCTCACAACAGGACGCTTCCAGGTAGGCCTTGTAATCTGAACTGTTGTATACTGATAGAATATAAACGAATAGGTTAAGACTGTGGCACATGCATTTTCACTCCTGTCTGACCTGAACAGTGCTACTTTCATAAACTTAAGCTGGTGTTCTTAGGCACATTATTGCATATATGAATGATGTTTGCTGCTGTAAACTATGAACAGTAATCAGTCCCTGTGCTAATGTTGACTGTACTGCTGTTGGCCTTACCTTTTGTTTCAGCTATTCGAGGTACGTCATCCATGCAGCAACACCAGCCTCCACCGCATACATCCCAGGAGGATCTTCCAGGTAAGCCTAGTTATCTGAACAGTTTGCTACCGTTGTACAAATAGTTTTAAATGCACGCTTGCCATCTACAGTTGGTAAGGGAAATACTGTAATTTCTATATTGCCAATCAATATATAGCACTATTGTAATGAGTTAACTGTATCCTAGTTATGTTTTCTGTATTGCTGCCCTTTTTGCACCACTGCAAGCAATGTTAGTTTGTTACCATATATTGCAATGTAGTATTTCCATTACTAAGGTAGTCATATGTGTCTTTTTCTATCACAGGTGCATCTGTCAGTGGAACTGTGGGTCCTGTGCCACTTGATGTCAGCATGCCATCTGACAATGACAGTGGTGAAACTGAGGCACAGCCTGGGGGGGGGGGGGGCAGAAGTTGAATCTGACAGAGGTTGCCTTTTAGTCATCCCCTACATTTACAGGTGGTACAGCCAGTAGGGCCTGTACCTACATAGTCCAGAGGCCATGGATTTTGGGAAGGTTGAGGGCAAGGACACTAAGGGGAATGTGGCTACTGCAGTTTCAGTGCCTGTTGAGTCTGACTGTAGCCAAGCTATTGGTGAGAAGCCATGCAGGAGGAGTGATAGTGGTGCTCGGAGAAGCCCTGCTGTTCCCTCCACCACCTGTTGCAGGTGTTACTTCCCATGCCACTCAACAAATGTTCAGGGCCAGGAGGCACAGGAACGTTCAGATTGTTTTGTCCAGACTGATGTTCAGAAGGATGGATGTTGCACAGCCTGACAAATGAATGCCTCCACTGTGTTGCTGATGCAATGGAGCTAATACATGGCACACTGGAACGAACAGTGTCTGTGATGGAATGTCAGCAGCGAGAGGTAAGTACAGTTGTGTACACTTAACATAAATGTAGATGTTAGAGTGTGTTCACTGTTGCAATCCTGACTATTGGGATTTCCTGCCATGAAAGCCTTCGGCATTCTGGTCTCGCAAATGCCTTAGAATTGGCTCTGCACTCCATCCTAACTGCCACCCCCACTCACCTCCCTCTTCCCCCTCTCCACCTTTTCCTTCCCCACCTCTACATATGTAGGCCGTTCCACTGGTGCCATTTTTAAAATCTATTCCTCCGGCCCTTGGTTGTACCTGCCTGCAACTGCTTGTGTGCCTGTCAGTAAGTGTATAAAAGCTACACCACCTTGTTCTTATGACTGCACTAGTGTCCTCGACTCACTGTAGTTATGGGCTTTTCTGAATATCTCTTGGATGAACTCTGAGCATTTATGTTTAATTAAGAAGTTTCTCTGATGTACCTTGCCGGCTAAGTGCTGTGTCCACCAGAACGATCTACCTTACAGACCTAGCTACACAGTCTGTAACTGTTACATAAAGCATGTCAGTACTGCTATAAAGTGAAATGTACAGTAGTGTTTTTCTCTGATGCACTGTCAAGTTGTTAACCTCCCAGTTGCAATCTCTAACCCTATCTGTAGCTTGCTCCCTGTTGTTGTTTTGTATTCTTTACCTTTTCAGCCTGCAAGCTTGTCTCGAACACATGTGGAGAGCCCTACAGATGCTACCAGCGTCTCCCGTTGCCTTACCATGTGTGGCTACCCATAACCTGCACCCAAAGCCCCCCCCTGCTGCATTTTTTGTATTATGTGACTTATTCTATTATAATAATCTCTCCCCAAGTGTGGCTATAAGTCGTATATGAAACCCCCCCTCCTTATTTCACTGAATACCAGGACTTCCTGTTTCAGAACAGAGTGGACACCTGTGTCTTTCGGCAGCTCTTGCTGTAGTGATAGCACTCTTTGGGTCATCTACCACTGTATGCCTGAACAGGTATCCCTCTGACGTCTTTTTGACTATTATTACAGTTGATATTTCCTGTAAATGTCCTACCAGCAAGAACCTAGGTCTGCCAGTCCTTAATTTACCTCCAGTAAGTGTCCTATCAGCAAGAGCCTAAGTCTTCAAATCTTCACTTTCTTAAGAGCACAACAGCAAAGTCTTATTATATACTGAACAAGTACTGCCATGAGGGCCTGCAACTCAGAAACCCTCCTGGCTGAGGAGACAACCATAAAAACTGTTTTCCATGTCAGGAACTTTAGATCCACAGAAGCTGCTAGCTCAAAGGAGGGCAAGGTCAGTTTCTCTAGCACAAAATTAAGGTCCCAAGGAGAAGCAGGTTTCCTTCTGGGTGGTCTAATGCAAATTACTCTCCTAAGAAAATGCTTTAACTGTGGACGGGAGAAAAGTGGAGGGTGAGAGGGCACATATGCAGAGATGGCAAATGCATGGATTTTAATGGAAGAATGAGACAGTAGCCGATTCAGCAGGCCAGTCAGATATTCCAGGATGCTGGAAACACAGGCTGATTTGAGATCTAGTTGGTGATCTTTGTACCAAATAGAAAATCTTTTTCACTTAGCTGATTAGGATTTCCTGCTGCTAGGCCTTCTAGGTTCTTTGAGGATGTCTAGCACCCGTTTACTTAGGCTAACACCATTGTGGTTTATTTTGGGATCATTCACGCTGCAAAGTTGAGAGTCTGCAGATTGGGTTGTACAATGTTTCCCTTGTTCTGGGTGAGGAGATCTACTCTCTGAGTAGTCATGGGCTCGGATTGGTGAGTTCGAGGAGGAGGGGTACCAATGCTGTCTGCACCAGTCCAGAGCTATAACAACTGCTCTTGGGACCCCTTCCTCTTACCATGAGCAGAACCAGAGGATGAAGGGGTATGGGGGAGGGGATGCATAAATGAAAAGCTTTGTCCAAGGGAAGGAGAAGGAATCTGTTTTCCAAGCTGTCTCCTGTTTGCTCCTGGTACAGAGGTTTTGCAGGTATGTGTTCTCTTTGAATGCAGAGAGATCCACCTGGGGAATTCCCCATGTCTGGGTTATGGACCGGACAATTTTGGGGTGCAAATGCCACTTGTGAGGGTCCATCAAGTTTCCGCTGAGATGGTCTGCCAGAGCATTTTGAACTCCTGGAAGGTACTGTGCTGTCAAGTGCAAGCCCATAGACTTAGCAGTTTCCCAGACTTGCACTGCTAGATGGCACAAAGGGTAAGAATGTGTCCCTACCTGTCTATGTACCACATAACTGTGATATTGCCTGTCTTGATTAATAGGAGACCTGGGGTCCATTTTTCCTTAAAGACCATAGGCCCTTTAATACTGCCATGAGTTCCTTCCAGTTGATGCATCTGTCCTTGGATCCGGAATCCCACTTCCACTGGGTTTGGAGATTCTGGAAGTGAGGCCCCATGCTGTCTCCAAGGCATCTGTGGTTAGGGTTTGAGCCTGAGGGGAGAGTTTGAAGGGAAGGCCCTGATTCTGGTAGCAAGCTTGCACCCACCTTGCAAATTCTGTTTAGAGGCAGGGGATCAGTGGAATCCTGGTCTATGGGGACTGTGAGCTCTGGCACCAGACACTCGTCAGGTACCACTGGAGCTTCCTCGTGTGTAGTCTGGCAAGGGGAATCATGAGGATGGATAAGGCCAGGTATCCCTGTGCTTGAAGAAATGCCCTTGCTGAGATGCAACCTCTCAATTGGATCATGTGGAAGAAATTTGTCAGGAAGGAGACTTTCTGGAGTGAGGGAAGCCTTTTGGAGAGAGGAATCCAGAAGTGCCTCCAGGAAGACCATCTTTTTTCTTGGCAAAATGCTGCATTTCTCTAGGGTCACTGTGAACCCCAGTACGGAAAGAAGTTCCTGGGTGAATTTAAGGTCCCTGAGGAGCTTGGCATGATCTGTGGCCTGTATGCGGTAGTCCATCCATATCCCCCTAGTCGTGCAGAAGGCTACTGCGGGCGCTCGGCACTTTGGCTTATCTACACCACCAAGAGTGTTCACAAAGGGTAGTGCAGAAAATTGATGGTTACTAGATCTTATCCTGAAGGGAAGAAATCTTCTGTGGGACTCCTGAATAGGGATGTGCAGATAAGCATCTGTTAGGTCTAGAGAGACCATGAGGCATGGAGACATATCATGGGCAGCAGTTTTTTGAGGGTTAACATTTTGAACTTTGGTACCAGGAGGAACTGACTGAGGTTAGACAGACAAGAACAGCCTTCCTTTCTGGGGACGAGGAAGAGCCTGGAATAGAATATTTTTCCCTGCTGGGCAGTAGGAACTGGTTCTACTACTTTCTGCAAACACAGTATCTGGATTTGAGCAAAGGTCTCTCTTTTTTTTTTATTTTGGGGGACATATGGATAAGCTGAGTATTTTAAATGCTGTTTGAAACAGAGTCTGTAGCCATTTGCAATAATGCCTATAATGCATCTGTCTGAGATGATGAGGATCCAGGTATGTTTGAAGAAAGACAGCCTTCCTCCTAGCTTTGGGGGTGGGGAGGGACAGCTGAATCACTGTTGCTCTCAGGTGTGGCTTGGGGTTTAGAGTTCTCAAATTCAGAGTCTTCCTCAGCAGAAGGAATGGGATCCAGGTAAATTACTGGTGGATCATCTCTTTCTTTTCTTAGGAGAAGTAATCCCTGGATCTTGCCTTGACCTGACAATGGAGAGCAGGTCCACTGCTAACCTGATTAAATCTTGCTGTGACTCATGAGGAAAGGAGCCGGAGGGCCTGACTTAAGGCCTAGGGGGCAGAGGCTTTCTTAGGGGTGGCTAAGGCCTTAGGATTAAGGGCGTCCAACACCCCGATGCCTGTCGCCCAAGACTAAAGTAAATGCACCAAAGTTGGCATAAGCCAAGGCCTGGTCACAGAATCTCCGGTCTGAACACCCTCCTCAGAAGCAAAGGCCTGCAGACAGCCCTGGATCTGACTAACGAACCAATGTCATGGCTTGTGTAGCAGTGGCTGGAGCTAATGGCGTGTGTGTCTCAAAAGAAGCCCGAGTCACCAGATCAGAAAAAGGGCGCTGCAAAAGCACCTCACCTTGTTGAACAATCACACGCCTGGAGGGAGAAGCAGGTGGGGATTGTCGTCGAACAACCTAAGCTTTTGTTTCTTTTCTTTCACTTGGGTAGACTGGATTCGGTACGACTGACAGACGCCATGGAAGGCAAGTGAGAATAATTGTTGGCTAAGGAACTTAGGGAGAAATTCTGACTGATGCCTAATTGTTCTAGTACTGAAATGTGCATAAAACAGACAACACAGACAACAAACAACAAACAACGTTGTGATCTGGGCCTAGGCAAATAACACTAAAGAAATGAAAGCCTTTCTCTGAAATCTGCTTTTCCACAACAGAGACAGTTTACTTTATCTGACATAAGCCAAGGAAAGAAAGAGTTCCCCAGTGGGGTACTTACCTTGTCCAACAACACTTCTCTGTGTTGCGGAATGACTAACACACGTGGATACAGCTTCGGGCTCAGTGTGGCAAGAAACAACTGGTATCATGACGCCAGAAAGAAATTTCTCTGGCAGTCGGGCTGGCAGCGGGCTTTCACGGCAGGAAATCCCAAAAGTCAGGACTGCAACAGTGAAACGAAGATCAGCAGCATCCTTGTGGGCATAATACAGCAACAGCAAGGCAGTTCCACATCGTGCTCCCAAGACTGGTAGTGCATCCACTGCTTCCTCAGTGAGTGCGCTGTCCACACACAGATGTGGCAGGCCATTAATCACAAATTCATGTTTCCCCAAAAAACAGATATTGGTTCAATTCTTGGAAAAACAGTGGAGACCTATTCATAACACTATTCCACATATGCTAAGAGATACTAAGCAGTTTTTAGAAAACGTGTATGATTATACATGCAGCTCACAAAGCACATTTGTGCTAGTTACAATGGATGTATAGTCTCTCTTTACTCTATTAATCTGTGTTAAGTTTTTGAGTGGCTTTTCTGATTTTGATGAAACTAAAATAGAATTAATTTTAGTGCTATTAGACACAGTATTAGTGGATAATGTGTTTTTATTTGACAATAAATTCTACTGGCAGAAGCATGGCTTAGCTATGGGCACATTCTGTGCCAATAGCTACGCCAATGCTGTCATGGTGATCTGCTAACAGGAATTTCTGATCAATGGTACATAAGGAGTTTATTTCATTTTATCGAAGATTTTGTGGATGATTTGTTTATTTTGTGGAGTGGGTCCACTGAACAGTTCCATGATTTTATGGACTATACTAATAGTAGCATAACATATTTTAAAAGTTTTCTTCTGAAACATCTAGTACAAGTGTACATTTTCTAGATGTGAACATAGGAAAGAATGATGGTATTTATACAAATGTGTTCAGAAAACCGTGGTATCCTAACCATCTTCTTCACAGCGGAAGTATGCACCCACCACACATTTTTAAGAATGTAATCCGCAGTCAAGAGTTTAGGATGTCCAGGCTAAGTGCACTTGAAAATGATTTACAAACATCACACTAATAATTTGAGAAAAGCATTTACAGAGAGGGGCTATCAGAACAAAGAAATTGCTGAAAGTATTGAAGCTTTAAGGAAAATGAGAGATAACTAGTGTCAAACCTGTTTTTTTTCCAACCAAATAACGAAGTTAAATGAGGCAGTAATGCCACAAGATTATGGTAAGGATATGAAGTTGGGAATACCCACGTTTTATGCAAGTGATAATACTAGTCAGAAATAAAAAAGATTTCGACTTAGCCAAATTTCATCAAGAACTAAACTCTTGTAATTGGTCTATACTAAACCACCTCCCCCTAGATGATGCAGTAATGTACAAAAAATTCCTGGAGATCCTTGACTTTCATGCACCCATCCGCTCCAAGAAAACTAAAGCAAAAGCTGTACCCTGGCTCTCAACAGAGACCAGGCTCAAAATTAAACTCAGAAACAAAGCATGGGCCTTATGGCGAACTACTAAACTCCTACAAGATCAGACTAAATATAGGCAACTTAGGAATGAAACTAAAAAACACATTACTTGATAAAAAACAATACTACTGCAAGTTACAAACTTCCAACCAACACAGCCCTCAAAAGTTCTGGGCAGGGCTAAACAACCTAATACACCCTGGTAAAACTACTACCCCTGTCCCAGCTTCCCTCATTGATAAACCCCCAGAAACAGTATCGGGCAGTTTTAATCGTTTCTTTACAGAGACTATCCAAGCCCTAGCCAGAAAACTGCCTCACAGTCCCCACAGCCCAGACAGTTTAACCCCTAAAAACCTAACCAATTGCCACATCACTCGTCTGCTCCCTAATTAAAAATCTAAAACCCACCACACTCTCAGCTGACCAACTTCCAGCTGAATACTTGCAAAAATCAGTAGATGCCATTGCCTACCCAGTCTCACTACTTATCAATCGCACCTTAAAAGAAGGAAAAATTCCAAATATCTGGCAGATATCCTATGTCATCCCTCTCCATAAAGGGGGTAGTTCTACTGAACTCTCCAACTACAGGCCTATAGCCATACTCTCCCCTCTGGCCAAAATAATGGAAAAATGTTTTCAAAAACAATGTATGTACCACCTCATAAATAACCATCTCTTGGCAAACACCCAACATGGCTTTAGACCCCACCACAGTACCACAACTGCCCTATCAGTCTTTACTAACACCATAAATACTCATCGTAACAATAACCATATCTCTTCAGCTTTATTCTTGGACCTGTCCAAAGCTTTTGACATGGTGGATCACAAACTATTAATCCACACCCTACAGTCATTCTGTCTAGATCCCAAATCACTGCAATGGTTTGATTCCTACCTAAGTGGCAGACAACAAGCTGTACGATGGCAGTCTAAACTCTCCACCCTATTACCTAACACCCTGGGAGTTCCACAAGGCTCTATATTAGGCCCTCTGTTATTCTCCATCTTCATCAATGATTTGCACACTGTCATACCTAAAGCCAACTGTATCCAATATGCAGATGACTCTACACTAATTTGCTCAGCCCACAGAGCTGCAGCTAACTACCCAGACTACCTTTAACACAATAGAAAACTGGCTATCTAACCGCCGTCTGATATTAAATCCCAAAAAGACTAAAATGTTAATATTCCTCCCAACACAAAGGTCCTGCGCCGTAAACATCACAATTAAATCAAAGGATGGCACAGTTATCTCTACTGACCTATCTACTAAACTCCTAGGTGTTACCATCGACAACCACTTAAAAGTTTGACCTACATATAAACCAAATGATCAAAACCATCAACAAAAAACTAGGATCACTATATAGAATAAAAGGTTCTTGACTCCCCAATCCAATGTAGCCATTGCTCGATCTCACCTTCTCTCTACTTTCCTGTACGCATCCCCTCTTCTTCTTAATATTAGTAAGACAACCCTAAACAAGATTGCTACCTGTTACAATCACATCGCCAGATTTGCTACAGGGCTCCCCTACAGGACACATCATTGCATCAACCTATCCCAACTCGGCTGGCTCCAATTACCTAGTCTACTGCTATATAATCAGCTGATCATGGCCCATAAAATCATACATCACCCTGAAAATACCC
Source organism: Protopterus annectens (assembly GCF_019279795.1). Taxonomy (NCBI): domain Eukaryota; kingdom Metazoa; phylum Chordata; order Ceratodontiformes; family Protopteridae; genus Protopterus; species Protopterus annectens. Next base: position 1,767,601,405 of record NC_056728.1, read on the forward strand.
CTGCACTCACAAACCTAATCACCCTGCATAACAACCCAAGACCTCTGCGCTCTTCCAACAGAGTCCTCATTCAGACCCACAAAACTAATAACCAAGCCGGTGACTCTCTCCTTGCCAACTCCGTAGCCAGAACATGGAATCTTTTACCTTCTGAGATTTAATTTCAAAACCAAGCTCAAACAACATCTGGGGTCAAATTGGACCTGTTATTGTATCAAGCCTGGTTAATCCTCTCTCTTCGCAATTAAATTCATAAATGTCTCCTTCTAGTTAACACAACATCCACACTCCTTGATTCTCCTTATACGAAATTTGACACTCTTAGAATTGACAACTTCTAACCCTAAAAAAAAAAAAAAAAAATGATGCCCTGTTGTAACCTCTCTATCTTACTGTAAATATTATATCACAAAATCATGCTATGTATTGTTACTAATTGATACCTTGCTTGCTTTGTATTGTTATGTTTCTATTGTAAGGAGCTTTTCTCCCCGGGCCTCCGCTGAAAATGGACATATATCCAGTCGGATTATCCCGGTTAACAAATGTAAAATAAAATAAAATAAAAAAATAGGTATCAGAGAGAGTTAGTGAGAGACACTGGAACATTCTAATGACTGATGAAAGTCTCATGGGAATTTTAGATACCAAACCAAGGTTTATATATGAAAAGATGACATCTTAAAGTACAGTTGTGTACACTTACCATAAATGTAGATGTTAAGAGTGTATTCACTGTTGCAGTAATCACACTAGGGTTTATCTGCCTGCAGGTAGCCCTCAGTCGGCCAGAATACCAGTGCCTTGGGATTTCTCCGTCGGATGCTGTCACTTCTTCCATGACGTCTGGTCGTCAAGGGTATAAAACAGGCAGCCGACACCATTACATCAGTTTTTCTTGCCCCAAACGTCAGGAGCCCCCCAAATAGGAAGCTAGTATATGGTGTGGACCACCACCAGTAAAAAGTAAATACCACTGCCATAAAAATAGCCATATAGAGGACAGGTAGAAAGGATAGAGAAAAACAGGGGGCTGGAGGGAGGGAGACCAGGACTGCAACAGTGAATACACTCGAACATCTACATTTATGGTAAGTGTACACAACTGTACTATGTTCTCCATGTTTCACTGTTGCAGTCATCACACTTGGGTTGATTCCCAAAGCTGAGGAAGCGTGGAGGCAGTCAAGAGGAGTTAGGGCTGGTTAGCAGGCCTTGTAAGATTGCTGTAGCAAATCCAGCTCTGGATTTAGAAAAAATAGGTAATTGGCAATGCTTGGTGAAAGTGTGTACAGAACTCCAGGTTGCAGCTTCCAGAATGTCCATGGTAGGGACTCCCCTGAGAAATGCTGTAGAGGTAGAAGTAGCCCTAGTGGAATGTGTTCTGATCCCCTGTGGGGTAGGTTTTCCATGGTGCTTGTAGCAGAAATAGATGCAGTGTGCTATCCCTTTGGAAATGGTTTGCTTTGAAATGGCCTTGCCCTCTGCCTCTGTAGCAAAGCTGACTAGCAGCTGGTCAGATTTTCTGAAAGGTTTAGTCCTGTCAAGGTAGAACCTAAGCTGCCTGTGCACATCCAAGGAGTGCAGGATCCTTTCCCCTTTATTCTGAGGATTAGGGAAGAAGGTTGGCAAATGGATGGCTTGGTTTAGAGCCACACTGGAGACCGCCTTAGGCATAAAGGATGGGTTAAGTCCCGAGGGAAACCCTGTCAGCATAGAAAATAATGAAGGGTTCCACTGCCATTAATGCCTAAAACTCAGACACTCTTCTAGCTGAGGTTATGGCTAAAAGCAAGGCTGTTTTCCAAGAAAGGAATTTTAACTCTGCTGAAGCTGCAGGTTCAAAAGGGGAAGTGTGAGCTTTTCCAGTACAAAGTTAAGGTCCCAGGCAGGGGTGGGTGCTTTCCTAGGAGGCCTTAAGTTGTTAGCCTCTCTCAGGAACTGTTTGATGAGAAGGTGAGAGAATAGAGACGGCTCAGTATTATAATGAGCTGAGATGGCAGAGGCATGAATCTTAATGGAGAAGGATAGGCCTCTGTGGAGTAGCTCTGCTAGGTAATCAAGGATTTGAGGTAAGGAGGGCACAGCTGTGTCCTTTCCTTGAGAGTGATTCCAAGAACAAAATCTTTTCCACTTTTCAGCAAAGGATTTCCTAGTACTAAGCTTTCTGGCCTCAAGAATGATGTCCAGCACCCGTTTGCTGAGGGTTGCTGGTGGAGTATTCAGGGGATAAGCCAGGCTGCAAGGTTTAGGGCTTGCAGCTGTGGATGCAAAATCTGTCTCTCCTGCTGAGACAGGAAGGAAGGTGTCTGATGAAGGTGCCAGGGTGGCACTGTTGTCAGACTGCTAAGAGTGGGTACCAGTGCTGGCGTGGCCAGTCTGGGGCAATAAGAATTGCCCTTGGGCTGTCCTGTCTGATCTTGAGTAGTACCTTTGAGAGGAGGGGCAGAGGTGAAAAGGCATAAGTTAAGAGGTTTTCCCATTTGAAGGATAAGGCATCCACCTTCCAGGCCCTGCTATGAAGGTTCCTGGTGCAAAATGGGCTCAAATGGTGGTTCTCAGGGGAGGCAAAGAGGTCCACCTCTGGTGTCCCCCACTTCTGGATTAGAAGGTTGAAGGTGTTGGGCCTCCAGTTTCCAATCGTGTGGGTCCAGGAGACTTCTGCTTATGTCGTCTGCCAATGAGTTCTGTTTGCCTGGCAGGAATTGAGCTTCTACATGTACATGGTTGCTCAAAGCTGTGTTCCACACGGCCATGGCTAACTTGCACAGCAGGTAAGAATTGTTTCCCCCCTTGCTTGTTTATGTACCACATAACTGTGGTGGTGTCTGTTTTTATCAGCAGCTGTCCTGGAAGGATTAGGTATTTGAAGGCCGTCAGAGCATACTGTACAGCTAACATCTCTTTTTGATTGAGGTGCAGGAGGACCTGTCCTGGGCTCCACTTGCCCTGAATGTATTTGCCTGCCATGTGAGCCCGCCATGCATAGTCTGATGCGTCTGTAGTCAGGATTTGTACGGCGAGGGATTGAGTGAAAGACAGTCCCTTGTTGTGGTTGCATGCATCTGTCCACCAAAGGAACTCTGCCCTTAGACAAGGTATGATAGGAATGTCTGTTTCCAGGTCTTGAGCATGTTGGCACCAAAGACTAAGTACCATTGAAGTTTCCTCGTATGCAGTCTTGCATATGGAATTAGCAGAATGCATGAGGCATGAACCCTAGGGCTTGGAGTATTTTCCTTGCAGACAGCTGGGTTTTGGTGGCCATTTGAAGTAGTTGTTCAAATAGACCTGTTTTTCTGGAGTAAGAAATGCCATCTGGGAAGTTGTGTTCAACCTTGCTCCCAGGAATACATGTTTTTGAGTGGGCACCAGTTATGATTTCTTTTTGTTGATGGTGTACCCCAATGAAGATAGGAGTCTTTTTACAAATGCCAGGTGCTGAAGTAGCAATTCCGGACTATCCGCCTGAATCAGGCAATTGTCCAAATATGGGAAAATTTGGATATTTCTCTGCCTGCAGTATGCAATGGCTGGAGCCAGGCACTTTGTGAATACTCTGGGTGCAGTAGATAAGCCAAAGGCAAGTGGAGAGAACTGATAGTGCATACAGCCTGCCCTGAAGCGTAGATTATTTCCTGTTAGACTCCCTTATGGGGATGTGCAGATAAGCTTAAGTCTAGGGTGACTAACCAGGCATCCTTAGCTAGCACAGGAAGAAGCTGTTGCAGGGTAAGCAATATGAATTTTGGGACCAACAGAAAAGTGTTGAGAATTGATAGTTCCAGGATAGGGTGCCAAGAGCCCTCTTTTCTGGGCACCAGGAACAGTCTGGAGTAGAAACCCTGTCCCCTTTGTTCTACCGGAACAGGTTGAATGGCCCTGATATTGAGCAGGGAAAGTACTTGCTTTTGAGCCTCTGCCCAATGGTTTGGAGGAATGTCTGGAAACCCACTTGGGGTTGGCAGTGAATGGAAGTAGAATCTGTACCCCTGGGATACAATGCTTAGAACCCATCGGTCCTGAGTAATGGACATCCAGTTTTTGGCATGGAGGACAAGTTTTCCTCCTAGGGGTGCAAGTAGTTGGGCAGGGATGGGAAGGATAATTGAAAAGTCACTGTGAACTTTTTCCAAAAGGGGGTGGCTTACCACTCCCTATTTTTGAGGCGGGAGCACTCAATTGTTTAGATCTCTGCATACCCTGAAACTGTAGTCTTGGTGATCTGGTTCCCCTGATTTTGGGCTGAGAAGGCCTGGAAGGGGCTGGAAAGGACCAGTTTTTAGAAGGCCAATGGCTACTGAATCTAAGTGGCTGCACTTGTAAGACTTCTTTAACAGTTTGCATAGATTTAACTTTTTCTTCCATCTTTTTAAGAACCTCTTCTGCTTTGGTGCCAAACAAACAGTCCTGATTTAAAGGAGCGTCTAGTAATTTTGATTTGACATGGTTGGGCAAGGTTTGTTCCTTCATCCAAGCATGGCTTCTCAGTACAGACCCAGTGACTGCAGCCCTGCAAAATGCTTCTGGGGCATCAAAGCCACATTGCAAAGCATGCTTACTGACTTGGTCTGCAGAATGCATGAACTCTTGCAAATCTTTATTTTCAGCACAATCTGGAAATAACACCCTTTTTTGTTTAATTAGTTCCATAACATGTTGCTGGTACTTCAACATGTAAAACTGGCAATTCAATGCCCTGATGGCAAGAGTTGCAGAGGTATATACCTTCTTACTCAATCTGTCTAAAGCTCTGGAATCCCTGTCTGAAGGTGTAGGGTTTTTGGCTATAGTAGCCTTAATACCTTTAGGTCTCTGGTTAATGGTCACTGGATCCTCAGTAGGATTCTTAAAGAGAAATTTGTGAGAATCAGGTACTGTGTAGTACCTGCCAGGTTTTCTAGAGGCTGGTGGTAAAGTGTCTGGAGAAAGACGGGATTCCATGAAGATATCATCTACAACATCCAGGACAGGGGGGATATAGCTAGAGGCCTGTGCTGAGGCAACTCTAAAAATTCTCTGAATCTCTTTTTGGACTGAGGATAGTCCTGGCATTCCCAGCGGAAATAATCTCTTAAAGTATGCAAGGTTTCACCAAAAGAAAAATCCTCTGGGGGGGCAGAGGGAATGGATTCCTCTGCATCTGAATCCTCAAAGATTGATAAGGGTATGTCCTGGTAATCAGAAGTGACAGAGTCACTGGACTCCTGGTCTGTAGAATCAGAAAGAAACTCAATCCTTTGTCTCTTAGCAGGGGAAAGCTAGCTTCCCCTAATTAGGGTGATATGGTCTTCAGCCATTCTAAGCATTTGTTTTTATGGCATGGGAGCTTGAGCATACACTTTGGTCGTCGGTTTTCTAGGCGTAGTGCGTACTCTGGGGCCTAAGAAACACGGTAGTTTTAGATGAAAAACATCGGTAGGTCGGAATACACCCTCAGAAGCCGGTGCCTGCACAGTGGCTCCAGACCCATCCAAGGTAGAGACATCCGCAGGTTCCACAGTTGAAAAAGCATCTCGCGGCATACCGGACTCCGAATGGGTCTCAGCAGAGGCCTGCAAATCTGTAGAAGCAGGCATCAGGGGCTGCAAAGGTGCCTCACTGAATACTGGTGGACTGGCGACTAGCATAACGGAAGCGTCATCGGCAGTTTTGGACCTATACGGTCTGTCTCTATCTTTATGCTTTTTTGGAAGATCGGAAGTCGGATGGCTTATCGAAGCCATTTCGGAATATGGAGAATGAGAGCGAAAGAATTTAGCGACAAAAATAGCCTGATGACGAATGGTTCGGGGGTTAAACAAGACACAAAACCGACAGCGAGGGACGGTGACGCAGTAAGAATGAAAATCTTAGTGAGGTATTTGCTTTCCACAGGCAAGCCAACTTAACTTTTTCTGACATCGGTTAGAGCAAGAAAAAAGAATCCCTAACGGGGTACTTAGCTTTAGGAGACTTCAAGTTTGAAACTCGAAAAACGAAAATTTCAGGTAGTGGCCGACCGGCACTTGCGAACTGCTTCTGCTTCGCGCTCCTTCTCGGCAAGAAAGACTGATGTATTGGTGTCGGCTGCCTGTTTTATACCCCTGACGACCTGGCAGCATCCGATGCAGAAATTCCAAGACTCTGGTATTCGGGCCGACCGAGGGCTACCTGCAGGTAGATAGATAACCTTAGTGTGATGACTGCAACAGTGAAACACGAAGAACATCAGTCTTTGCTACCCTAAAACCCATAGAATTGAGACAGCAGATAAGAAATTTCCTTGTGGCAAATGTGCTGCTTGCAAGTATATAAATACTACCAACTTGCTTTTACATTCTGATCAAAAGAAAGAATATACATTTAATGTATATGCAACTTGTAGTTCAGAACACAATTTATTGAGCTTCTTGCACAGTGTGTACCAAATTTTATGTTGGGAAAACAGAGCCCTGTGGGATTGTATAAAAGAACATGTTTATCATATTAGAAAGGGCAGTCAAAATACTGCCCTTTCTAAACATGTCTTGGAGACAGATTTGATGCACATATTTCTATTTATTGTTGCTGGTAGAGTGTTTGAGAGTGCCAGATGTGGTGACATTAGAAATACTACTGAACAACTGGAAGCCAAATGGATAATCAGACTCAAAAGCGACTATGGCCATGGGTTGAATGACAGGGTGCCCCATTAAACCTAAACTAAAGAGTAGGCGCCTATGCAGATGAAGCAGCAGTACTTAGTAAATAGCATTTATGTAGCTACTGTTTTAAAAGAAGTTTATACTTGCATTAGATATACTATTTTTATTCATTTTATATGTTTTTTAGTTAGTGTGTATATGTACTGTTAGGACTGTGTCCCTTTTAGAGTTAAATTAAATGCATCATGCGATTTATTCATTAGAGTACTTAAGGCAGTCTTTTATGCTCGTTTGTATCTGATGAAGCAGTATACCTTTTGTGAATAAAGGGATTTGAAGAACTGGAGTAGTCTGCCGTTTTTGGGTTCACTTGTGTACTTGGAAATATTTATAAATTGACTTTTGTATCATGAAATATTAAAGACAGCTTATTTGGGATTTAGTATAGTTGCATCACATTGAGCATGCATAGCTCAACTGTCAAAGTAGTATGCATGCCTTAGTCTGTTTTAGAAAGCAACAGTTCAATTTTTGCCAACAACAGTGAACATGCATGTATTACTATGTAGGAAAAATTAACAGTATAGTATTAGACAGTAGTCAGAGGTTGTGGGTTCAAAATCCACACTTCCCAAATATTCAGTAGTAATAAGTGATGTTCATCGTGTTTCACTGTTGCAGTCATTACACTTGGGTTATTCCTGCTGGCAGGCGACCCGCAGTCGGCCCGAGTTTCAAAGTCTTGGTCTGGCGTCAGTTGCTGCTGCCTCTTCCCTGACGTCAGTGCACCAGGGGGTATAAAAGTTGCAACCAATACAATTTTCTTCAGTCTTTCTTGCCGCGCAGTGCCCGAAGCAAAAGCAGTTCGTAGTGCCGGTCAGCCGACTCCTGAGATTTTCAGATTTGAGTTTCAAAACCGAAATCTTCAATAAAGCTAAGTACCCCGATGGGGAAACTTTTTCTTGCTCCAGACCGATGTCAGTAAAAGTTAATTGTATTTCTTGTGGGAAGCAAATACCTCATAAGGACTTTCACTCTTACTGTATTCCTTGCCTAGGCCCTGATCACAACGTTACCAGTTGTCGGTTTTGTGCCACATTCAATAAACGCACTATTAAACGTCGGTACGATTTTCGTCGGAACAACCGATGACCGGAATTTATAAAAAAACGCAAAGACAAAGAAAAGGACAGACATCCGAGGTCCAAAACCAACGATGAAGCCTCTTCTAGGCCAGTTGCCGGTTTTCAGTGAGGCACTTTCGCAGCCCCTGACACCCGCTACCTCAGAGCCACAGGCCGTAACAGACAGCCATGTGGAGACACCTAGGCCTGTGGAAACTCAAGGTATTGGGCCTACGGAAACTATTCCCTCAGATGTGTCCGGAGCCGCTGAGCAGGCACCAGCTTCTGAGGGTGTTTTCAGACCTTCATAGCTTACAATTAAGCCCACTTCAGCAGCCAAGGCAAAGTCAGACACAATTAAAGACAAGGAAACAAGTACAGCATTCTCCTGAACAGTCATCCATGCCAAAGAAACGTATGTTAAAAATGGCCGAAGACCTAATTACTTTAATCAGGGGTTCCCATCCCTCTCCTGACAAAAGGCCTAGGCAAGACACTGACTTTGATTCCTCTGACCAGGTTTCCATTTCCTCTGATTCCTCTTCTGATCAGGGATACTCTCTCCCTCCCTTTGAGGACTCTGATGCAGAAGAGACTATACCTTCAGCCTCTCCGCCTGAGGATTACTCTTTTAGGGAAACCCTGCACACTATATGAGGGAGCATTTCCATTGGGAAAGCCAGGATTATTCAGAATCCAAGTTTTGTTGCCTCAGCACAGGCCCCTGGCTACCCCCCCCTGTGCTTGATATTGTTGATGATGTTTTTTTCTGAATCCAGTCTGTCTCCTGATTCTTTAACCCCTGCACCAGTCAAAGCCAGACAAGTACTACAGGGTCCCTGACTCTCATAAATTTCTTTACAAAAACCCCGCTGCAGACCCAGAAACAATTTCCCAGGGTCCTAAAGGGGTCAAGGCTTCCACTGCTAAAAATCCTGTCCCCTCCGATAGGGATTCCAGTGCTCTGGACAGATGGGGGAAAAAAGTTTACACTTCTGCTACTTTAGCTGTAAGGGCTTTAAATTGCCAGTTTAACATGCTTAAATGTGAAATGAAATGTGAATATGGGAACGCCAACTATTTAAAGATATGTGACTCTGAATAGTCACAACTCTACTGACTGCTGGTAACTTTACTAATCTAACCCCACAAGTCGCTCCCTGTGAACACAACCTAGCAAGCTCCCTCAACTTAAAAACCTGCAGAGAAATAGTGAAGCACGAGGTCCGCGAACATCGTACCCTGCAAGGAAAAGTTATAGGGTTAATGGCCCTATTTTTAACTGTTGTTTTAACCGCACGGTAGCTGGGTCCGGCACTAGAATTACCATCATAAGCCCTATAAGTAGATCGCAACATTACAGCTAACCTTAGCCTTTATAAAACCATGCAGCAAAACCTCCTGCAAAAATATTAATAAAGGCTAACCTAATATTATTTTCTGCCTAATTTTAAGCTGAAACTTGCCTAATAGACCTTGTGGTAGTAAAGAAACACCCACCTTGCAACCTCCAATCACTGGCAAATTGGATAACTGGTGTAGCCCCGCTCCGCTTGCCCTCGCTTCGCTCGGGCTCGCTTCGCGCCCCGCCCTGCCCCCTAATCCCACCCGCCCCTACTATTCCTTAATTTATACCTCACTGGCCACTCCCAAACCCCTCTTCAACCAATCCCCTATAACCTGTGCTAGAATCCCAACCTATCACTTCTGACAATAAATACTAGTTTCCCTCCACCCCCTACTACTCACATACTAGTACCAAAATCTTAATCCAACTACTATGGCTATCTACACACCTCTATTACTTACCATTTTGTCATCCCTACTAATCTACCCACTCCTACTCACAACCTATGAGGATACAGAATACCTAGGCTTTTACTATCCCAGATTCAGGACCTCATCTCCCTTACCCACTCACAACACCCCTCAACCCCTCCCCTCCCAGATGCCCACCTCACTTAATTATGTTCCTATCAGGCCTAGATACATCTACTCCAAACCTAGGTACTATCATAATACTCTACTTAGGATCTGGAAACTTATAATGAGGCTAAAAAACAACCTCACCATGGATGGTGACATCCACCCTAACCCAGGTCCAAATACTACTACTACCTTTTTTCTCTCCACCAACACCCCAACCAATATAGACCCCGCACATAGACCCCTAGACTCCTTGCTGGCCTGCCACCTGAATATAAGGAGCGTAAACAACAAAATTCAGCACCTACATGCCCTCCTGGCAGTTTACTCACCTGATATACTATGCCTAACGGAAACATGGCTAAAACCTACCACTAAGGATAATGAAGTCCTGCCACCTGGGTATAACATGCATAGACTTGATCGCACCCAAAAAAAGGGCGGAGGGGTAGCAATACTCTATAAATCCACTTTATCTGTCACCATAGCCAACCCCCAACCCCCTCTATTCAACAATGCTGAGATCATTACCACAAAACTACACATTAACAACCATAAAAGCATAAACATTGTCTGTACCTACATACCCCCAGGGAAGAACACAGACACCCTCGAGGAGTTCCTAACCTGGCTCAACAACAACCAGCCACAGGAAACCATAATCCTGGGGACTTCAACATTGACTGGAAAACCTGCTCTTCTCAATCCCCAGCAATCCATGTAAACCTCCAAGGATTTACCCAAACCATAACCACACCCACTAGGCAAAACAAATCACACGACAAAGCTAGTACCCTAGACTGGATACTCATCAATAACTCTCCACATCAGTATATGTCAGGCACTACACCTGATGATCTAAGCAATCACTGCCTCACATATATACTTAAACTAAAGGTTAATCACCATCATCAACCCACATAGAAAACTATAAGAAGTAATAAAAACTTTAACCCCCAAAAATTTAACAATGAACTAAAGTCTTGCAACTGGTCTGCCCTAAAAAGCCTTCCACTAGATGAAGCAGTCAGTTACTTCAACTCCAGATTTCTGGCTATTCTCGACCTTCATGCCCCTAGCCGCACTAGTAGAATCAAGGTCAATACTGCACCTTGGCTCACTAAAGAAACTAGGGCAAAACTTGCATTAAGAAATAAAGCATGGGACACCTACCGAACTACTAAAACCCTACCTGACCAACTGTTATTTAGGCAACTAAGAAATGAAGCAAAAAAATCAGTAACCTCAGACAAAAAAGAATACTACCACCACCTACAACAGGTTCACAAAACTACACCTCAGAAATTCTGGATGGGAATAAAAAGACTCCTCCACCCAGGACAAACCACCACCCCAAAACCATCTGTCGCTAATCAAAGCTCCCCCAAAGATATTGCCAACTCCTTTAACACCTTCTTCACCGAAACCATCCAAACTTTAGCTAACCAACTCTCACCCACTGGTTCCAATCCTAGCACAACCAATTCCAAAACTACAACTTCCTTTAGCCTCCAACCAGTCCCTACTCAACTCATCAAAACCCTACTTAGGAAACTAAGACCAACCACCCTGGCTGCTGACCTCCTCCCAGCTGACTACTTACAAAAAGCTGCAGAAGCAATTGCATACCCCATCTCCATCCTTATTAACCGATCCATATCAGAAGCCATAATCCCTGACATATGGAAAATCTCACATGTCATACCACTTCACAAAGGGGGCAGTTCCACTGAGCTGTCTAACTACAGGCCCATAGCAATCTTGTCTCCACTAGCTAAGATCATGGAGAAGTGTGTACATATTCAACTCATGAAATATCTCACACAAAACAAACTTTTATCCAACTCACAACATGGCTTTAGGCCCAATCACAGCACCACTACAGCCCTTCTCTCTTTCTCAGACACTATAAATCAAAATCTTAACAACAACGTACTGTCCTCTGCTCTCTTCCTAGACCTGTCCAAGGCCTTTGACATGGTGGACCACAAAAAGCTAATGAACTGCCTGGAGGCCAACAACTTAAACTGGCCCTCCAATGGTTTGAATCCTACCTACAATGCAGGAAACAGGCTGTACTGTGGGAGGGTAAACTCTCCTCACACCTCTCCGTCAGACTAGGAGTACCCCAAGGCTCAATACTAGGTCCCCTTCTGTTCTCCATCTTTATAAATGAACTTAGCACAGCCATACCAGAGGCTACCTGCATTCAATATGCAGATGACTCAACCTTGATCTGCACTGCCTCCACCCCAGCCGAACTTACCAAAATAACACAAAGCACCTTCAACAAGGTAGAAAACTGGCTGCTAAACCAACGCCTAATACTAAATCCCAATAAAACTAAACTACTTCTCTTTACCCCAACACACAGGACCACCTCACTTCTGTTCAATGTAACAGCTAATAATGGTACCATCATCACCCCAGTTACCCAAACTAAACTATTGGGTGTCATGATCGACTGCAACCTCAGATTTGATGCACACATCAATCAAACGATAAAAACTACCAATATAAAACTTGGCAGTCTGTTCAGGATCAAAGCATACCTCACCCCGCAAGCTAGAATAACAATTGCCCGCTCCCACCTCCTATCTACCCTTCTCTATGCCTCTCCTCTATTCTCCCACCTGAATAAAACCAATCTTAAAAAACTGTCTTCATGCTACAACCAAATCGCCAGATTTGCTACTGACTCACCCTACCGTACCCACCATTGCCAGAACCTGAAACTCCTGGGCTGGTTGGAACTACCCCACCTCCTACAGCTCAACCAACTCAAAGTCGCACATAAGATCCTCCACCAACCGGACACTACCCCAGCCCTAAGAAACACAATCTGCCCCTACAATAACAGTCGCCCACTACGCTCATCCACCAAACTCCTAGTACTTGCAATCAAATGCAACCATGCTGCAGGTGACTCCCTCTTCACCAACTCTGTCGGTAAAAACTGGAACTCACTACCTACTGACATTACCAAAGAATTTTCTCCAACCATATTTAAGCATAAACTTATAAGTCACCTCAAGTCACACTGGATATGCCCCTGTACCTGTACCAGCCCAGACTAAGACTTCATACTTCCCTCCAACACCCTCCAACACACTCTGCTCAGCTACTCCCCCTCATTTTAATTAATGAGATCCTTTACGACTGCAACTCCAACTATTGTTATCCTAGACCTCCATTGTCAATAAGAAAAGCATGCCACTGGCCTCACGGAATAATGCATATACTATTGTCTACAATCAACTTGTATTGTAACCACATTTTAGTGGATTGTCTGTTTCGTTATATCTATGTACTATGTCGACAATCTTCTTCTATGTAACCTCTATTAGTTAAACATTTATTTGTAATGTCTATTTCTTATCTTAATTTGTATCTTTGGAGCTTTTCTCCCCGGGACTCCGCTGAAAATGGACATGTATCCAGCCGGACCATCCCGGTTAACAAATGTAAAATAAATAAAAATAAAATAAATAAATATCAACAGTATCTCATGTCATTGTTAAAACAGAAAATGGTTTCAAATTTAGAAAGTCCTGACAGTGAGGAAATGCAGGATTTATTGCATGCAATTGAACAAGTGGGAAAGCATACTCTGCAATGTGGTTTTGATTCATTAGAGGCTTCTTGTAGAGTCGCAGTTACGTGCTCTATTATTCGAAGGCATACTTGGTTGAAAGAACAAAGTTTACCTGACCATGTTAAAGTAAAATTAGTGGATGCTCCACTACAGCATGATACTTTGTTTGGTATTAAGGCAGAGGAAGTGTTAAAGAAAATGGAGGATAAAGCAAAATCAATGCAGACAATGAAGGATTTATTACAGGTTCAACCACCTAGATTTAGTAGAAACTGGCCTTCAAAAATTGGTCCTTTCCAGTGTCAGACAGGCCACAAAGAGGCAGATACAGACGCCCAAGAGGCAGATCTCAGCCCCAAGGCTCCTACAGACAAACAATGGGGTGCGTCAGCCCCCAAAGGAGGGGAAGACAAATCACAGCCTTATAGGAAACAGTCCCAATGACTTCCCTCTAGAAATGCCAAGCACTTACCTTTTGGCAGCTCCCCTAGGGGGAAAGCTAGCACTTTTCCCAAAAAATTGGCACATAATCACCCAAGACCAATGGGTGCTGAATATTGTTTCTCAGGGCTACAGGTTCCACTTCCACATGCTTCCAAAATCAAAAGGTATGCCAGACCTGCCACAAAACCAATGGGCAGAGGCCCAAAAACAGATTGCTGCTCTTATGGACATGGAATCTATTCAAAGAGTTCCACAGTAAGAAACAGGGACAAGGTTTTTAATAGTACAGTTTTGTACCTACCATAAATGTAGATGTTCGAGGATCCACATTGCTGCAGTCCTAACTATTGGGGTAGTCCGCTGTCCAGTCGGCCCGAATACCAAAGTATATGGCTGACGTCGGTCAGGGCGCATTAGACTGACGTCAGTACGTCAGGGTACTAATGCGCATGACCGACGTCATATCCTCAGTCTTTTCTTGCCCCAGATGTCAGAAGACCCTGAAAAGATAAGGCCAAAACCAAAAACTCCAAATATACCTGCACCAAAAATATGTACAATATATACAAAATTACCAGAATATAACCTCACCTACACAACCACCCCTAAACACAGAGGGGAAGGAGGGAGGGTAAATTGGACTGCAGCAATGTGGATCCTCGAACATCTACATTTATGGTAGGTACAAAACTGTACTATGTTCTTCATTCCACATTGCTGCAGTCCTAACTATTGGGTAGAATCCCAAAGCAGAGGTAAGGGAGGCTGGCAAATCATAAGGAAGCAGGAACTGACAACATGCCTTGCAAAATAGCTGTGGCAAAACCAGCCCTAGACTTAGAGTAGAGAGGAAGGTGATAATGCTTAGAGAAAGTATGCACTGAACTCCAAGTAGCTGCCTCCAAAATATCCTTAGTTGCCACCCCTTAGAAATGCTGTTGAAGTGGCAGTAGCCCTAGTGGAATGAGGCCTAATCCCAACTGGAATCTCCTTGCCATGATGGGAATAACAAAATGCAATGCAAAACCCAATCCACCTAGAAATAGTTTGTTTTGACACAGGCTTTCCCTCTGAACCCAAAGCAAAAGAAACAAACAACTGCTGAGACTGCCTAAAATCCTTAGTCCTGCTCAAATAATAACGCAACTGCCTGTGTACATCTAAAGTGTGCAAAATCTTTTCCCCTTTATTTTGAGGATCTGCATAAAAAGTAGGCAAATGAATAGTTTGGTTTAAAGCCACACTAGAAACCACCTTAGGCATAAAGGAAGGATTAGTGCGTAAGATACCCTATCCTTATGAAAAATCAAAAGGCTCTACTGCCATAAGGGCCTGCAACTCAGAAACCCTTCTTGCAGAAGTAATGGCCAACAAAAAAGCAGTCTTCCATGACAAGTATTTCAATTCAGCAGTAGCCGCAGGCTCAAAAGGTTGTAGAGTAAGTTTCTCCAACACAAAATTGAGATCCCAAGCAAGAGTAGGAGCTCTACGTGGGGGTCTGATATTCTTTGCCCCTCTAAGAAATTGCTTGAACAAAGGATGCGAAAACAATGGTGGGTCACAATCATAGTGAGCTGAAATTGCTGCAGCATGAATCTTAATGGAAGAGAAAGACAAACCTTTGTCCAATAACTCAGTAAGATATTGAAGAGTCACACTCAAATTAGGCTCAGAAATCTCCAAATTGTTTGCTGCACTCCAAAATAAAAATCTCTTCCATTTTTCTGTGTACACTTTCCTTGTACTAGGTCTTCTGGCTTCCATAATCACATTTAAAACTTGTTGAGGAAGTTGAGACCTGCTGTCTTTCAAAACAGAATATGCCAGGCTGTTAGATGAAGAGATTGAAGCTTGACATTGAGCAGGTGACCGTCCCTCTGAGACAACAGGTGTGGAATCAAGGGTAAAGGCCATGGAGGCTTCCTTACCAGACTCCTCAGTAATGGGTACCAGTGCTGCGAGGCCAATCTGGAGCTATTAAAATCATCCTTGGCTTGTCTTGTCTGACCTTTAGAAGCACCTTTGGGAGAAGAGGCAGAGGTGGAAAAGCATACACATGAAGATTTTTCCAACTGAAAGAAAGAGCATCCACTTTCCAAGCTGTGTGATGAAACCTCTTTGTGCAAAACTTTGGCAGCTGGTGGTTTAGTGGAGAAGCGAACAGATCTATGTCTGGAGTTCCCCATGACACTGTCAATTTCTGAAATACATGAAGATCCAGTTTCCACTCGTGGGGATCCATGATTTGTCTGCTTAACACATCTGCTAAGGAGTTCTGTGCTCGGCAGAAACCTTGCCTGAAGAGTTAGTTGCAAGCTGAGCGCAGTCTCCCATAAAATCATTGCTTGCCTGCACAATGGGTAAGGATGTGTTCCCCCTTGTTTGTTGATGTACCACATGACAGTTGTGTTGTCTGTTAGAATCAACACCTGCCCTGGAAGAAGTAACTCCTTGAAAGCCATTAATGCAAACTGGACTGCTAACATCTCTTTCATGTTGATATGTAGATGCTGTAGTCTGGCAGGCCACTTGTCTTGTATCCACTTTCCATTTAGATGAGCTCCCCAAGCAATGTCTGAGGCATCTGTCGTTAGAATCTGACTCGCCTCTGGCCGGGTCACAGAGAGTCCCTTGTTTAGGTGACATTCCTGAGCCCACCACAAAAATTCCTTTTGAATGCAAGGTATTATTTGAATGACAGTGTCCAAATCCTGGCAGTGCTGTGTCCATACATTTTGAGATACCATTGCAGCTTCCTCATATGCAGTTTGGCATTGGGAAGCACCAGAATACAAGATGCCATGAACCCTAAGGCTTGAAGGACTGTCCTTGCAGTCAGCCCGGACTGAAGAGATAGTTGATGGAAGTAACTGGAAAGATTCTTTTGTTTGTCCGGGGTTAAAAGGCCATCTGGGCTGCTGTATTCAGTCTCACACCCAGAAAGCACATGTCTTGAGAGGGTACTAGACTGGACTTTATTTCGTTCACAGAATACCCTAGGCATCTTAGCACTGCTATGACATAATCCAAATGCTGTAGAAGGTCTTCCTTCTCTTGAGCTAGAATCAGGCAGTCGTCCAAGTAAGGATAGATTTGAATTCCTTTTAGCCTGAAGTAAGCTATCACTGGAGCCAGAACCTTTGTGAATACTCTGGGCAGTGGATAAGCCAAAGGGCAATGCAGAGAACTGATAATGAGAATTTCCAGCTCGAAACGCAGATACTTCCTGCAACTTAGTCTTATAGGCACATGAAGGTAAGCTTCCTTGAGATCTAAAGTTACCATCCAGTGATCCTTGCCCAGCAGAGGTAAAAGCTGTTGTAACGTCAACATTTTGAACTTGGGAATGTCCAGATAAGTGTTGAGGATAGATAAATCCAAAATTGGCCTCCACGTGTTCCCCTTCTTCGGTACTAGGAACAGGCGAGAATAAAATCCTAGGCCCCTTTCTGGCACAGGAACTGGCTGAATGGCCCCTATGTGGAGCAACAGAGAAATTTGCTTGTGAGCCTCTTGTCTTTGTAGAGGAGGAATGTCTGGCATGCCTTTGAAAGGAGGCATGGTATGGAAATAAAACCTGTAACCGTGGTGAATGATATCCAGAACCCATCTGTCTTGGGTAATTAAATCCCAATTTTCTTTGAAAAGAGACAGCCTTCCTCCCAAAGGTGCTGCCAGGCGAGAATGTACTGGCAGCTGAAAAGGCAGGTCATTGGGTCTGCTTACGAAAGGACTGACCCCTGCCCTCACCAGAAGTCTGAGCAGGGGAACTCCCTGTCCTAGGCCTAAAAGAACCTTGAGCTCTGCCCCTACCACGTCTAGACCTACCCCTAGACTGGGAATCATAAGCAGGATAAGTCCATCCCTTAGTAGGCCAATTTCTACTAAACTGGAGGCTGCACCTGCAAAAATCCTTAACAGTTTGCATAGACTTAGCCTTGTCCTCCATTTTCTTTAAAACTGCTTCCACAGGCGAACCAAACAACACATCAGACTGCAAAGGAGCATCCAAAATCCTTGTTTTAACATGCTCGGCTAAATTCTGATCTCTCAACCAGGCATGCCTACGAAGAACAGAACCAGTGGCAGCCACCCTCGAGGAGGCCTGCACAGCATCAAAACCACACTGCAAGGAATGTTTACCCACCTGTTCAGACACATGAACTAAATCCTGCAACTCTTTACACTCAATACCTTCTGCCAGAGCATCCACCTTAGATTTCAATTGTGAAAGGAGGTAATTCTGATATTTTAACATGTGAAACTGACAATTCAAGCCCTCATGGCTAAAGTGGAAGAAGTATACACTTTCTTTCCCCATCTATCCAAAGCCCTTGCCTCTTTATCAGGAGGAACAGGATTTTTAACAACAGAGGCCTTCACCCCTTTAGGCCCCTGAGAGACAGTTTCCGGGTCTGCCCTAGGACTCTTAAAAAGATACTTATGAGCTTCAGGCACCCTATAGTACCTGTCCGGTTTAACTGGGGCAGGAGGCAAAGAATCAGGATTCAGGAAGCCTCTGCAAAACATCTTCCACCACATTCAGAACAGGAGGTATAGCTAAAGGCCTATGCTGGGGTAAAAACAAGAATTCCCTAAGCCTCTTTCTGGAATCAGAGAAATCTTGACCTTCCCATTTAAAATGCTCCCTCATGGAATGCAGGGTCTCTGAAAATGAAAAATCCTCAGGAGGGGAAGCTGAAGGAGTAGAATCATCCACATCAGAATCAGAATAAGGAGGATACTCCTGCAAGTCTTCAGCCGAAGACTCAGAAGCCTCCGAACAGTGTTCAAAACTCTCAAACTCAGGTTCCACCCTAGGCCTCTTATCAGGAGGGGGCATAGAACCTCTAATCATAGTAATCAAATCCTCTGCCATTTTAAGCATATGTTTCTTAGGCAAAGACCCTGAAGCACTAGGAGAAACCCCCACTGAAGCTACACTTGGCCTGCCTCTCAAAGAAGCCTTGGAAACAGAGGGAGGCTCTAACCACCTTAGGAAGAGAGGGAAGAACAGCCACCTGAGAAGTCCCCTCAGCCTGGCCTACTTCCTGAGAGGATACATCCTGTAACAATAAAGTCTCTCCCTGAGACTCCAAAGAAACACCTGGCAGAACCTCCGGCTCCACTGAGCCTTCTAAAGAACCGGCGTCAGGGACTGTCGGTTCTTCCACTCTAGGCTTTGCTGCTTTGTCCTTGCGCTTTTTGCCCGAAGCGGGCGTCGGAGCATCCGACGGCATTTTATAATTACAACGCTTCCCAAAAACTAACCTGGCACAGTCTAACCTTCTCTTAATAGTGCGTTTGTTAAATCTAGCACAAGAGCGGCATCCAACAACGTCGTGCTCAGGCCCTAAACAAGGTATACACAAGGTATGGTAATCCCTATGAGGTATCTGTTTCCCACAAGAAATACAGTTATTCACTTTTTCTGACATCCGGTTAAATACTGAGGCAAGAAAAACCAAAATATTCTAACGGGTACTTAGCCAACTTTGATTCGGTCTGAAACTCTGACTTCAGAAACTTTCAGAACGCCAACCTGCACTCGCAAAATTGCTTCTGCATCGGACCATGCGGCAAAAAAGACTGAGGATATGACGTCGGTCATGCGCATTAGTACCCTGACGTACTGACGTCAGTCTAATGCGCCCTGACCGACGTCAGCCATATACTTTGGTATTCGGGCCGACTGGACAGCGGACTACCCCAATAGTTAGGACTGCAGCAATGTGGAATGAAGAACATCAACACTTTTCTTAGTACCCAGAAAGGACAAAGCCTGGAGACCAATATGGGACCTGTCAATCCTAAATACTTTCCTGGATGTTCCAAAATTCAAAATGTTAACACTATAGCAACTTATGCCCATGCTGGGCAAGAAGGCTTGGCTAGTTACTTTGAACCTCAAGGAGGCATACCTGCATGTCCCAATCAAACTTGCAGAAGATACCCCAGATTCGTAGCAGGCTCAATGCATTACCAATTCTCTGCACTGCCCTTTGGCTTATCTACTGCGCCCAGGGTCTTCACAAAATGCCTGGCATCAGTAATTGCATTTTGCAGACAAAAAGGAATTCAAATATATCCCTACTTGGACGACTGCCTTATTCAAGCAGAGAGCAAGGACATTCTTCTACAGCATCTGGCGTTTGTAAAAAGATTACTAATTTGCCTAGGGTACACAGTAAACGAAAAGAAATCAATACTAGTGCCCTCTCAAGAGATAATATTCCTGGGTGCAAGCTTAAATACAACTACCCAGATGGCTTATCTCACGCCAGACAAACAAAGGCAACTGACTCATTACTTTCAAATGATGGCAACAAAAACCCAGCTCCCTGCAAGAAAAATTCTGCAGGCCCTGGGTTTCATGGCATCCTGCATTCTACTAATTCCATATGCAAAACTGCATATGAGGAAACTACAATGGTATCTGAAAAGTGTTTTGACTCAGCATTGTCACAGCCTGGAGACAATCATAACTTTAATTTCTTGCCTACAAAAGGAGTTTCCTTGGTGGTCCCAGGCCTGTCACCACAACAAGGGACAGCCTTTCACTTTACCCATAGCCAGGCAGACAATAACAACAGATGCATCGGATTATGCCTGGGGGGCGCATATGGCAGGAAAATGTATTCAGGGCACGTGGCCCAAGGAACAAATGCATCTTCACATCAACCAAAAAAAGATGCTAGCTGTTCAGAATGCCCTGACAGCTTTTAAGGACCTACTACATCCAGGACAACTATTAATAAAGACTGACAACACCACAGTTATGTGGTACATAAACAAGCAAGGGGGCACACATTCCTACCCCCTATGCAGGCAAGCCATGACTTTGTGGAACACAGCACTGACCTATCAAGTACATCTGCAGGCACAATTCCTGCCAGGAACAAAAAACACACTGGCAGACGAACTAAGCAGAAATCTCATGGATCCTCATGAATGGAAACTAAATCCACAGGTGTTCAGCATGATAACGAGGAAATGGGGACGCCCAGACATGGATCTTTTTGCCTCCCCTCACAGTTACCAAATACAGAAATTCTGCACAAGAACTTATCACTCTCAAGCATGGAAAGTGGATGCTCCATCATTCAGCTGGAAAGGTCTGACAGTCTATGCCTTCCCCCCGATGCCTCTTCTTACCAAGGTGCTACTAAAATCAGACAAGAAAGGCCAAAAATGATCCTGATTGCCCCAGACTGGCCACGCCAGCACTGATGCCCAATCCTAACGAACTTGTCTCAAGGCCCAGCTTGGCTTCTACCTCAAATTCCTCACCTTCTGACACCGCAAAACAATCAGATTCTGCACAGTCAACTCAAAACCTTAAATCTGGCAGCATGGCAGATAATGTAGCCACTCAGACTGCACCTCTCTCTAAAGCTGTTATGGATGTCATTTCAGAAGCCAGGAGGCCCAGCACTAGGAAATCTTATGCAGAAAAATGGAAGAGATTCTGTGCTTGGAACCAGGCACAAGGCCTCGAACCACTTGTCCCTAATATACCTCAGATTTTACAATATCTAACTGAGATGCTGGACAAAGGCCTATCTTTCTCATCAATTAAAATCCATGCCTCTGCCATTTCAGCTCATTACAATACGAACCCTCCTATTTTTTCACATCCTCTACTACGACAGTACCTCAGAGGGGCAAAAAATATAAGACCCCCAACGAGAGCACCAGTACCAACTTGGGATCTCAACTTTGTTTTAGAAAAACTCAACACTGCCTCGCTTTTGAACCAGCCAGCACAGCTGATCTAAAATTATTATCATGGAAAACTGCTCTGCTCCTAGCAATTACTTCAGCAAGAAGAGTTTCAGAGTTACAGGCATTAATGACTGTGGAACCTTTCATCATTTTCCATCAGGACAGGGTTTCTCTTAGGACAAACCCAACATTCATGCCAAAAGTGGTCTCCAATGTGGCCTTGAACCAAACCTTTCATTTACCTACTTTCTACCCAACTCCCCAGAATAAAGGGGAGAGACTTCTGCACGCTTTGGATATACATAGACAGCTATGATTCTATTTGGACAAAACAAAAGCCTTCAGAAAAACTGAACTGTTTGTAGCCTATGCTGCAGGATCACAAGGAAAGCCTATTACAAAGCAGACAATTTCAAAATGGATAGGACACTGCATCCGCTTCTGTTATGCACAGCATGGAAAATCAGTGCCAAAGGGCATTAGGCCTCATTCTACCAGAGCAGCAGTCACTTCAGCAGCTTTTCTCAGAGGAGTACCAAATAAAGACATTTTAGAAGCTGCAGCCTGGAGCTCAGTGCACACTTTCACCAAGCACTACCACTTACCTCTCTACTCTAAATCCAGAGCAGGCTTTGCCACTGCAGTGCTGCAGGGCCTGGTAGCCTCTCCCAATCCAATTTAGACCCAGCCACCCAACCTCAGCTTTGGGATTCTACCCAAGTGTAATGACTGCAACAGTGAAACACGATGAACATAGTACAGTTGTGTACCTACCATAAATGTAGATGTTCGAGTGTATTCACTGTTGCAGTCTAGGTTACCCACCCACCATCCCCCTTTTCATTGCTGGGACTTTTCTGTACTTCTCAACTCTATACAACCTATGTGGTGCATTTGCTTGTAGATGAAGGAAATGTTTATAGTAATATATGCATGGTTTTTGGCATATTTTTATCTTTCCAGCCTTCCTATCTGGGGGCACCTGACATCTGGGGCAAGAAAAACGGAAGAAAATGGGGTCGGTTGCAACTTTTATACTCCTGGCGCATTGACGTCAGGGAAGAGGCGACAGCAACAGACGCCGGACCAAGACTTTGGAACTCAGGCCGACTGCGGGTTGCCTGCCAGCAGGATAACCCAAGTGTAATGACTGCAACAGTGAATACACTCGAACAGCTACATTTATGGTAGGTACACAACTGTACTTTCATCATTACTCCAATGTAATGCCAGACCACAACAGCATTGGCACAAATGGCCTGCTGTAATCTGCCATCACTACAATGTGGATATGCATAAGTTCAATATATGCACACATCATGGATTTCTTGCAATCTGTACTATAGTGTGCATCTGTTAGTGGATCGGTAGTGTTACCAGTATTAAATACATTTGTTAGCAGTTGGTATTCTTAAGTAAAGTTAACAGAATTTACTGAAATAATTGTGTCAATGATTTGTAAACAACATAGGAAGATAGTAAATGTAATCACTTTCATTTTCTCTCACCCCAACCCTACTCTCTTTGTATTTTCTTTTTAACAAAGCATAGCAGGTTGGTCCTGTCTCATGGGATCCCCCTACCCCACACTCCACCGACAGCACCACTAGGAAGCAACCTGGCAGGACCCCCTCTGCTGCCCCTGCACTACCTGGGCCATCACGTAGTTCTGCCATGCAGGATAAACCAGTATTTTCCAATGGGAGCAGTGGCAGAGGTGGTGATTATATCACCAGTGAAGAACTGCCAGGGTTGTTGCGTAGGACTGTGCTCCATACGGCTGGTGCATGCCTGTGCCAGGTGGAGACACTGCTCTCCATCATTGTCATTAATAACACAAGGAGACACTGACTTCGGGCACTGCAGCCAGTGCAGCAATAAGGTTACAGTGGTGACAATCCAGTGGGTGTGGAACAGATTCTCACGGTCAACTAGCCTGACATCCATGAGCACTGAATGTCCACACTCCCACCCCATCCATGGTGTTCACCCACCTCCTGTGTCCCTCACTGTCCTTGTGTCTTGTCTATCTACAACTGCTTCCTCACCTACTAAATGTACCAGACCCAGACATACCTACGCACCTTCCCCAACATTCCTCTCTCTCGAAAAAGAAAAGTAAAAATGCACCTGTTCTACAAAAAAATATGCCCCATACATAGCTCTCCATTTTGCAAACGTGTCATTTTGACACACTTGATTTTGTCCAATTGGATATACAACACAAATGTGTTCTGGTCACTCCTCTCTCTGGAGATGACGCTGTAAAGTGAGCTAATATTCTGCACAAATAACTTAGTATTCTTGAAGAAATGGATAGCTATGTTTCTTCCCTATCTCCATCCTGCATATTCTTGCCTTGCTTTGACTTTTTCTCCCTGCTTGCTCCACATTTAACCACTTCCCTGTCTCCCCCATTTCTTTTCTTTAAAGAAACATTGTGTGATGCTGTGCATCACGCCACAATGTGCAGCAACACTGAATTTCAGCAGGACATTTAAATGTACTTACAGATACCTCTAAAAGTTCAAAATACACCAGTAATTGAACCCAATACCATCAACCTCCAACGACGCCTTAACATCTGCTGTCACAGATTCAGTTATGTAGCACATGTTGCACATGTATTTTATACAATCAATAGGCAATGTCAAATACTTTCTGTAAAATTTCAGTATGCTTTCCACCCTACTTGCTCCTCATTTCACTACTTTCCTATCTCCCCAATTTCTTTGCTGTAAAGTATTATCACTCGATGGTCTACTTCAGATGCTCATATGCACTTGTAAAAGTACTATCTACATCGGTTTTCTAACCCACCAACACTTGTGCAAAAAAGCAACTGAAGGCATTACATGATGCTACTGTCGAACTTGGTACCATCTGGACCCAAAAATGGAGTGTGATCATGCATTAATGAGCTAAATGCATGAACACACCCCAAAACAGAGTTAATGAAGCAACAGGTGTGTATGTATAAATATATACATCTGAGTATATACCAAATAACAGTTTGTAATGACTATCCTAGAAAACACTTGCTACTTAACTGACTGTGTGGCACTGAGTGCCAATACATTCCTATTTTGCAGCACACAGTACTGGCTTCAATTATAGCTGTGCTATAATTTTTGTGCATTGTTGTATGATGTGCACCAGCACGCAAGAATGCATTAATGACAATAAATGGGGAAGAGATTAAGTGGTGACATGGAGACTAAGCAAGGTGAACTTGAGCTGTTCCAGAAGGCCATAAATAATGGATAGTAAATGCGCCAAATATGGACAATTTGTAAATACTGCTTTCTAAAAATGAATGTAAATGTGGAAGATAGGGCTGTGTTTACATGTAAAGAAATCAAGGGGACAAACGTACTGAAATCTTGCAGAAAATGTGTGGCATCGCCCATTGATTGTATGAAATACATGTACTACATAGAAACTGGCAGCAGGTGTTAAGGCGTTGTTGGAGGTTGATGGTACTGGGTTCGACTCTAGGTATATGTTTATGGTTTTCACATATTTCATGCTAATGTAGAAATGTTTTATTCTATCAACTTTCTGGCTGTGTAATGCAATAGTAACTAGCTTTACATATTTATATACTGCAGCTTTCCATCTTCAGAATTAGATACAGTAGGCTTACTAACAGGTGCAGTTGCAAGATATATGTATTCATGGTGGACACGGTGGCATTTCGCTCAATCGTGC
Organism: Protopterus annectens; assembly: GCF_019279795.1. Lineage (NCBI taxonomy): Eukaryota > Metazoa > Chordata > Ceratodontiformes > Protopteridae > Protopterus > Protopterus annectens. Next base: position 1,767,626,556 of record NC_056728.1, read on the forward strand.
GCCACAGCTGCTTGGACATTCATGGAATTGCTAGCCGTAACTGCTTGCAAGCTTTCACAGCTAGCAACCTTAGACTGCAATCGTATCTGCACTTCTGTAAGAGGATTCATGGCTAGGAAAAATAGTTGTGTAAAATCTTATCATAACCATAGATGTCCTTCTCTTCCATGTTGCAGTATTCTGTACTCTTGGGTCTTCTCCCCTTGCTACCCGAATGCCCGGTCAGTCTTCGAAAGTCTGTAGTCACTGTTAGGTGTGTGGATGTCTGACGTGGCTAGACGAAAGTGGGCCATAAAAGTGACATCTGCACACAGCAGACCTCAGAATTGAGCACCCCAGTCCCAGGACCAGCTGTGCAAGTCCTGTGCCATCCAAGAAGGGAAATGTGAATTAACAAGAGGGGAAGGAATACTGCAACATGGAAGAGAAAGACAGCTATGGTTATGGTAAGATTTTTACATAACTATTCTATGTCCTTCTATTCACATGTTACAGTATTCTGTACACTTGGGTGATTGCCAAAGCTCACTGTGAAGAAGAGGGTGGTGGCCTTGAGGAATTCTCTATGAATCAATGGAGGACAGCCCTGACAAATTCACCCCTGGGTCTAGAGATCTGGTCTAGTCTGTAATGTTTGGTGAATGTGTGGAGAGATGTCCAAGTGGCTGCCTCTAGAATTGTGGAGGTGTCCAAACCTTTGAAAAAGGCTCCTGAAGAGGCCATACCCTAGTGGAGTGTGCTTTAGCCTTGGAGCCCAATGACTTCCCATGCTGTGCATAGCACAAGGAAATAGCCCTGGAAATACAGGATGAGACGGTCTCTGTTTCATAACAGCTTTCCCCAACGCCCTGAGGTGGAAGGAGAAAAACTGGTCTGACTTCTTGGACAGTCTTGTGCAGGTAGAACCTAAGCTGTCTGTGCACATCAAAGGAGTGTAAGATTTTCTCACTGTCATTTTGTGGGTGAGCAAAAAAGGTGGGGAGGTGGATGGCTTGGTTTAAGGAAAGCTCATTGACCACCTTGGGCATGAAGGATGGATTGGTCCTAAGGACTACCCTGTCTTCGTGAAATATGAGAAAGGGGGAATGGCCATGAGGGCTTGTAACTCAAAAACTCTTCTGGTTGTGGTTAAGGCCACAAGAAGAACTGTTTTCCATGTGCAGTACTTCAAAGAAGCCTTGGATGCCGGTTCAAAGGGGGGCACCGTGAGCTCCAAATCATAAATCAGGTCCTGGGGGGAATGGGATTCCTGGGGGGGGCCCTGAGATGTAGGACTCTTTTTAAAAACAAGTTTGGAGGCAATCTGGAAGCCAGAGGGGTTCCAGAGGCAGACAAGCGGAAATGGTAGGCAGATGTCTCTTGATGGAGGAATATGCTAACCCTGTCTGCATAAGTTCACACAGACAGGACAGTACTATAGGGATCTCACTCTGAAAAGGGTCCAACTGTCTCTGAATACATCATATGGATAACTTTTTTTCCACTTGGATACACAAGATCTCCTTGTATTAGGTTTCCTGGCCTCCTGCAGGACTGAACACATCCTCATTGTATAGGTGTCTGTAGGGGGTCAGGATTCTATCACCCACAGGATGAGGTGTAGGGAATGCCAGTGTGGCTGGATGAGAAACCCTGTCCTGTGTGAGGTAACTTCTGGTGATTGCCATTGGCTAAATGCAGAAGGAGGGGGAACCTGTGCTGTCTTGGCCAAAAGGGGTCACCAACAAGATTTTTGGTCTGTCCTGCTGATTTTCAGTAGGACCTTCTGAATAAGAGGGAAGGAGAGATGCACAGAGAAACATCCCCTTCCAGGAAAATGAAAAGGCATCCGTTGCCCTTGCTAGACGTTGGGCAGCCTGGCGCAGAATGAAGGAAGATCTGTTCATGGGGGAGGCAAACAGATCTATTTGAGGTGCACCCCCATCTGTGGACTAGATCCAAGAAAACATGCCTGTGGAGCATCCATTCATTAAGGTGTCTGCCTGAGAGTTTTCAACTCCCTGTTGTGTGGCCAGCTTCCAAACTAAGAGAGCTATTCTGCTTAGCAAGTAAGATTTTGTTCCCCCCTATTTGTTGACATACCACAGAACTGTAGTACTGTGAATAATTTTAGAGGGCCTTGTTTCAGTTTGGGCTGAAAGCCCTTCACAGGGCCAGCAGGATTGCTCTCATCTCTCTTACATTGATGTGCTCCTCTTTGCTGGAGTCAGGCCAGGTGGCCTAGACTCTTAGAGGCCCCCCAGAGTTGCTCCCCACCCCATGTCTGAGGCATCTATGTACATTTTCTGCATTGGCAGGGGGGTTGAAAAGGTAGGCCCAGGTTGCGGCTCACATGATTCAACCACCACTGAATCTCTTTCTTGAGACAGGGTAAGAGGGAGATTTTGTACTCCTGAGGATGAGAATGTAGAGTCCAAATGGATCTGAGGTACCACTGAAGCTTCCTCATGTGAAACCTCGCCAAGGGTAACATAAGAATAGTGGAGGCCATGTGGCCCAGGAGCCTGAGATACTGCCGGGCGGTCATTTCTTTTGTCTGATGTACCAAGAGCAGATACTGTGTTAAGTTTTCCACTTTTTGTGGTGGTAGGAATGCCTTCATGATGTCTGTCCAAATCCTGCACACTAGGAAAACTAGGTCCTGAGCAGGGGTCAGCTTGGACTTCGGGTAGTTTATCTGGAAACCCTATGCCTGCAGGAGGGAGAGGGCTGTCTGCAGGTGGGGCAGAAGTGATTCCTTGCCATCTGCTTGGTTGAGCAGGTAGTCTAGATAAGGGAAAAATCTATATCCCCCGAGTCCTGCAGAAGGCGATCACTGGTGCCAGGCACTTGGTAAAGACCCTTGGGGGCTCTAGGGGCAAGGCCAAAAATTGCTAGTGAGAAAAGATCACAGAGAAATGTAGGTATCTCCTGAATTTGGGCCTCGTGGGTATGTGAATGTAGGCATCCTTGATGTCCAAGGTGACCATGTACTCCTGAGGCAAGATCAAGCAAAAGAGAGGTTTGCAAGGTGAGCATCCGGATGGTGGGTGTTTGCAGGAAGATTTAGGTGGGACAGGTCCATGATTGGTCTTCCAGAGTCCATCTTTTCTTGGGACTAGAAAAAGCCTGGAATAGAAGCCTTTTTCCCTGTCTGTGGGACAGGCTGAATGGTGCCCTGGGCCAAGAGGTTTTTCAAGACTGTGGGAAAGAGAGGAAGCTGCTCTTTGTGTGGCTGAAGGATACCCTCCCTGATGGAGTAGTGATCCATGTCATAAAGTACCTATTTTCTATTATGGATAAAACCCACCTGTCTGTAGTGATGTGTCTCCACACTGGGAGACAGTGACAGAGCCTTACTGATAGTGGGACGGAGAGAGGGAATGGCTTTAAGAATGGCAGGTAGTCACAGGCTAGCTGCCCTGTCCTGAAATTAAGGCTTCTCAGCTGGAAGTTATGTAGGTCTGGCAGTAGTGGACTGTTTCCTGGCAGCTTTTCTAGGTCTAGATGGTGGGGGTGGTGGCAGAGTGCTTCCTGATAAATTGGGTTTTTGACTGGTAGTTTCTATGAAACCTTGGTATAGGAGAGACAAATAAATGTTTGAGGTCTTGTAACTCATTGCCCTTTTGTTGTAAAGGTTTGAATAGCTCTGGTACTTTGGTGCCAAACAGAGCTGAGCTGTATAAAGGTGCATCTAGGAACTGTGCCCTTGTGTCATCAGGTAGTGGCTGAAGTATTAGCCAAGAATACTTTGAGATCAGAGGCTGATGCAGCTGACCTAGGTGAGGCCTCAGCAGCATCATAGCTGCACCTAATGGAATGTCTAGTGACTTGTGAGGTCAAGGTGATGAGGCTGGACAGTTGAGCTTTGGCTGGGGAATCAGGGGAAATCCGACAACTGTTTAGTGACTTTTTCCAAAAGAGCCAAGGCTTATTTGGACATGTGGGTCTGATAACTGACCACCCCGGAATCCAGGGTAGAGGATGTGTAGAGCTTTTTTCCCAAACATTCCATAGCCTTGCTTCTCTTTGCCTGTGGGGAGCAAAGAAGGAAGGAGTTTAGAAGCCTTGTCTGCAGAGACAGAATGTGCCTGGGTCAGCTGCTGGGCATTTTACTAAGAATTTAGCTGTCTCAGGGACTTTGTAGAATCTGTCTGGCCTGCGGGGTAGAAGGCAGCTGCGAGTCTGGGTTCAAGGAAGCGGCACTGAAAGCATCAAGGACTGCTGGCAGTACTGGGGGAATAGCTGAAGGGGCAGGGGAATCCATCTGGAGAAGCTCATAGTAACTTTTCTGTACCGGTCACCTCAAAAGAATCCCATTTAAAGTGCTCTCTCATCTTAGCAATGGTCTCCCCAAAGGTGAGATCTTCTGTTGGGGAGACTGCATCAGCAGATTCTTCCTCTGGGTAAGGCAAAGCCAAGAGGGGAGGGTAGTTGAGAAACATAGGAGAGTGATTCCTCTGAGGAAGACTCTGAGGATTCCTCTTCTTCCATCTGAGAGGAGTCTATGGCTTGGGGCCTTTGACTCAGCAAAGGGGGAGGAACTGGTGAAGCTACTGAAGCAGCAGGTCTTAAAGACTGAATGCATTGAAAAGGCTTTGTGAGAAAGCCTGCCAATCAGGCTGATTTTCCACAGGAGGAGGAATGTTTTCTCTTTTCTTTCATTTCTTAAGGAAGGCCTAGCGGCCAGAGGCCAGAGGCTTGGGTACAGCCGGCAGCGTGGTAGGGGAGGGATCCGCCTAATCGGCTGATGCAAGCCTAGGTTCCCCCTCAGCTTTGGAAGCAGACATCTGCAGGGCCTCCAAGGACATACTTTAAGTAAATATTTAAAGCATGGAGTCTGCAACGGAGAGTTTTTGGGATGAAGGTCTGACAAATAGGGCAGGCCTTACGGTCATGACAATGTCCTAAACAACAGAGGCAAAGCTCGTGGGTGTCTTTATGGGGAATCACGGCCCCACTTGCACTTACCCTTCCTGGAGGACATGAACAAGCATTAGCATGCAATGACTAAAAAGCAAAGGGTCCCCAACGTGGTACTTATCTCAAGATTCTAGATCCGACAGCTGGGATAGTAAGAACAGCTGACATAAGACTGGCGGCTGAGAAGTTCTGAGGTATGGTGCATGCAAATGTCACTTTTATGGCCCACGTTTGTCTAGCCACATCAGACATCCCATGCACCTAGCAGTGGCTACAAACATTTGAAGACTGGCCGGACATTCAGGCTGCAAGAGGAGAAAACCCAAGAGTACAGAATACTGCAACATGTGAATAGAAGGACAAACACTGGTAACAAGCCACAAAATCTTGCTGAGACCTGCACGCCTTCATTAATATACATTGCGTGATACCGAGTGACGCTGTGCGATGAGCTACTTCTCATCTGCAGTACCATTCAGTGTAGGGTCTACATGAAACCTACTTGAGTTTATCGAATCCTGTTGAGGAATTATTTAAATAATATACTTTGTCTTCTGGACTGTATCTTTAGGCCACCCCCCAACCACATATCAAACATAATAGTCCTAGTCCTGTAAACATAAAAGTTAAAAATGGTAGGTATAACTTGTTTTTAGTTTTAATAAAGAATAAAAACTTTCATCTGAGTTAACTAATTATTTACTGTAATCCCTATATTACTCTCAAAGTACAGCTTTTCACTTTAAATTAACCGTGTCTTGGTATATATGAATGTTGCATGACATTAAAACACTGATCACAATTGCCCTTTATTAGGACCTCTAGCCATTAAAAAGTCCATAACAGAAAAGCCAATTACCAGGACCTCTAGCCATTAAGCAAGCGTCATATCTGAGAAGAATTAGAAACTAAAGTTATATACTTGTCATAGTGATAGATCTGTGTTCTCATTTCCAGCTGGTTCAATGTTTAGGTTGTTGAATTAGACCTCAGCACCTTCTTCCACAACTTTGGATCCGAGACTCTGAATCCTCCCATACCCACAATTCCCTCCTCCTACCTAAATTACCCCAGATTGAGTTTGTTGACTGCTACTAACTATACAGAAAAAAAATCTTGATGAGAATAAAAACTCTTACAGAATAAGATAACAGCTTATTAAGTATGCCAAGCTTGGTAAAGTGACCTACAGCAGACAGGGACTTTACTGAGGCCAATCTGAACAACAGACATTTGCAGATGGCAATTTGGAAGGGAGAGGAATTTTGAACTAGACAAAAACAAGACAACACAGATCTATCGTTATGGTAAGTAACTTTCATACCTGATGAGGTCTATTTTCATCAGATTCAACATTTGGGACAGATGCTCAAGCTGCCTGGGTGGTATCAAGGAAGGACATTCCTGAGAATGGTACAGGCAAAAGATGCATGAGCTCTAAACTGTACATTCAATTTGCAATGAGATGTAAATTTATGATTTTTTGATCAAGTTGCTGCTACACAAATATCTACGGGAACGCTTTGTGAATGTGTAGCAGTAGCAATTGCTCTAGTAGAATTAGCTTTTGGTTTTAAATGCAGATACGAACCTCAAATTTTATATACAAAAGAAATGCTGTGAGAGCCACTTACAAATTGCAACTTTTGACACATTTCCTAGTTTTACTTTGGAAAACGAGAAATAGTTCTCAATGATACTCTTTGTGGAAAAATGAGAAAAGGTGGCTTACATGAGAGTGCTTGTAATTCAGAAATTCATTTCACAGATGCAATGTGAATTAGGGAAACAATGTTCCAAGAAAGGTACTGAAGATAAGCCAAAGATGTTGGCTCAAACATTTTTTGAGTTGATGACTTTAGTAAAACTGTGACATCCCATGGGGGAACTGTCTCTAGATTTTGAAGCCTCAGCAAAAAGGCTCCTTTTAGAAAAACTTTAGATATTTTAAGAGAAGCAATGGAAGTGTCATTATGGCCTGTGTGAAAAACTGAAATTGCAGCCATTTGAATTTTTATGATAAAAACTAGATCCTTGCTAAAAAAAACTTCTTAAAGAAATTCCAATATCGATGGTAGGGGAGCAGTAAAAGGGGTCCATTCCTTTTGATGATGCCCAAATATAAAAATAAATGGAAAAGATTCTTTAAGTCTTTATGGCAGATTGCTTTTGAGAAGAAAAACATTATGTGAGCTACAGGAGAAGACATACTGGTATCTCTGGCTATCGTTAATATTGGAGAAACTATGTGGTTAATTTTAGGACTTGTACATCTGGTCAAGGCATCCTGGATGCGCGACTCATATCATCGGGAGTAGGATTTAGCACCTAGAGCGGGTGTAGCAAATGAGGCCAAAGGAAGGGGAACCAAACCTGCCAGGGCCAGAACGGGGTAATGAGGATCACCTTAGCCTTGTACCTCATGGCTTTCTGTATGAATTCTGTCAAGAGAGGTATTGGTGGGAATGCAGAGAGGAGACCTGGGGGGCAAGTATGTACTTCAGCATCTGTCGTTACTGTCCCTGCGGAGGGATGTGGGCAAAGCAATTGCTGTATTTGTTGCTCTGGTAGGAGACAAAGCGGTTGCAGCAAAGTTGGCCCCAGCAGCTGAAAATCTCTGTTGCCACTGTCTGACAGACCACTCATGAGTTAAAAGGACAGAACTGCTCAATTTGCCTGCTAGTACTTTCAATGTCCCAGGAATGTGCATTGCTATCAGAAAGAAATAGGAAAACATCACCCATTGCCAGACTTGCATGGCCTCCTGGCAAAGTGGATATGATCATGCTCCCCCTTGTTTGTTGATGTACCATACCACTGACATTGTCTCTTTGGATGGGAAACACACTTTTGGGTAGATGGCCCTGAAAAGCCTTCAATGCGAGGAGGATGATTCATTTCAAAGACATCGATGTGAAGTTTGGCTTCCATAGGTGACCAAGAACATTGAACAGTCTTCCCCTGGAAATGCCCCCCCCCACTCTAAAAGGGAAACATCCGAGGTTACTCTGGCTTGGGGTACCACTGAATAGAAGCATCTCCCTTCTGCAACTGATGGAGAGGCTATCCACCACGTTATATGGTTTCTGCATACTTCAGTGAGATGGATTTGAGCATGGAGGGGATGAAAACTCTGACCACTGGACCAAGAGTCCACTACAACACTCGTGGCATCTCGCTAGAGAGACTAAACTGACAGTACAGTCCATCAGACCAAACACAAGAAGAATCAATCTTGCCTGAGGGAGTGGATGTTGAATTACCCGAGAAGTTACCAGTCTTAATGACAGCCCTCTCACTATCGGAAGTTTGGCAATTTGTTGAACTGTATTGATCTGACATCCTATGACTTCCCTGTGTTGTGTATGGGGCAGTTTTCTTTTTTTTGCATGACTGATAGTAATTCCTAACTGACCTGCAAGACAGAGTAGGAATGCTCAATGCTGACTGAGTAGATCCCTGGAGGTAGCAGTTAGAAGTCAATCATCTTGAAATGGGAAGACTTGGATCCCTTGCAGTCACAGATGTGCTGTTACCACTGCCATGATTTTGGTGAACACCTTGGGGACTGTAGTGAGACTGAATGGCAATGCTCAGAACTGGTTTCCAGCCAGAAACAGAGAAAACTCCTGGATTGCTTTTGAATCTTTATATGGTAGTAGGTTTGGAGGTGTACAGCGAAAGTACAGTTGCGTACACTTACCATAAATGTAGATGTTTGAGTGTGTTCTCTGTTGCAGTCATCACACTTGGGTTATCTGCCTGCAGGACGTAGAAATCCCAAGACTCTGGTATTCGGGCCGAATGAGGGCTACCTGCAGGCAGATAACCCAAGAGTGATGACTGCAACAGTGAAACATGAAGATAATCATCCAATCACCCTTTCTCAAAAGAGGTAGTATGGCTTATACTGTGACCATCCAGAACTTTTGTATGTTTGACAAATTGATTTAAGGTGGCTGAGGTCCCCTCTCATATCTGGAACTAAAAGATCCTAGAATATACTCTGGATCACAGCTGGTCTGGGGATTCCAGTTGGATGACTTTTCTAGCAACTTTGAAAATTCTGTTGCTGCAGATTCCAACTGATCGAGTGGTGTATCAAGAAACTTTAATCTTTTCTTTGGAGGGAAAAAAAAGGGGAATGGTATAGCCACTGGTGATTACCCTTGACACCCATTAATCTGAAGTAATGATTCGCCAGGCTTCTGGGTCTAGAATTAAGCACTCCCCACGACTGCCTCCAAAGTGCAGCAGTCAGGTAATCCTTAAGGGTCGCTGGTAGGGTTTCTCAGTGAAGCAACCATGGGAACACTGATGCTGCAGCCTGCCTCTGGGGTGACATCCACTCGAGCTGCCCTCTTCTATGCCTGGGGGGGGGGGCTATCCCCAAATCTGTCATGGTGGAAACCCTGTGATTTCCTGAACCATATTTTCTTACCTCCCCTTTGATTCCTGGAACAGGATCTTTCTGGAATGGACAGATTCCTGTGGCTGACAGGGTCTTACCTAGGGTCCAAAAAGTGCAGAACCATCAAAAGGGGCATTGATAAAGGAAGTTTTGGAGAAATCGCATAGCCACATCCAGGCAAGGCGATGCACAGTAATGTCTGTAGCAGCTGCTGTGCTATCTGCTGCATTGGACAGCAGGTACGTGGCTACATCAGAAGTAGACTTCCTGGTAGACATTTGGGTGTACGCTATTTTTTGGACATCTGAAGGTAAAGTTACCTGAAAGTGACTTGAAAACATCCTTGATCAAGTCCCTTACAAAATGTGTTAAGTCTACAAAGTAATTCAGCTCCCTGACAGCAAAGGTCGCTAAAGCATATGTCCATTTCCCCTAATGTGTCCAAAACCCCTGACTCTCTGTTAGGGGGATGGACAAAAGAACTCAACTCAGAAAGTTCCTTCTTTGTGACTGCTGCTACCAGCATGGCATCTACTGGAGATTCGTTGAACCAATGTTTCCCATCTTTATGGACTGCTAAAAGTTTATCAGGTTTTTCAGGGATTGGCTCTTTAATATCAGGGTCCAGTCATGTCTCTCAGAAGATTGCCTGGAACTGGAAGTCGTAAAACAGTTAAACACTTTTACCTTTGAAACCTGTAATTATTTGTTTCCAAACAACAGAAAAACCTCTTAGCTCTAGACATCCTGTCTCTTTGCATTAACTAACTTTATAGTACAGTCTTAAACAACTTCAACTTATTTTCTTAGAGTTTTGCAAGTTAACTATGTATGTTCCAAATACTACCATGAAAACATACATTTGTACAGGCATATAGTTTATACAGATTTCTGCTCTCTTCCAGCAGGGTACACTGTGATTCCATTCTTGAAGCTCAGTACAAAACACACAGTTCAACACGCACTTCTGCACCAGTAGTTAAATATACACATGACGTATAGTTTTCTTACATTTGTAAGAATCACACAAATCATATTACTATTCACAAATAACAGAATTATTTACAAAATTCCAGCTAGCTAGGCTGACAGCCTTCACAACCCCCCCCCCCCCCCCCCGAAAACTCAACCTAGTTTTTCAAGTGACCTCTGAGAAACGTTGCTTGAGAGGGTTGAGCTTATCTGGGAATACCTTACCCCATTCCCTGTCCTGACAGCACATCTGCATTGGCATTGCTAACCCCACTGCAGTGCTGCACTGTCATATATGCTGGCAATCCTAGGCTCTACCTTAGTAACTTGGCATTTTGCTGGCTGGCTCGATGTAGCCACGTTAAGGGATTGTGGTCTAACTACAGTGAATTTTCTTCCATACAGATAAGGCTGAAGTTCCTGCAGTGCCCACACTATGGCTAGACATTCCTTTTCTACAGCTGCATAGCATTCCTCCCTGGGTTGGAGCCCACGACTAAGATAAACCAATGGGTGCTCTTCTCCCTCTGAAGAAATCTAGCTAAGTACAGCTCCCACCCATGGTTTGAAACATACACCTGCACAACACATTCTTTGCTGTAATCTGGACTGGCTAACACAGGTGGTCCTTTCAAAGCTTCTTTAAGTTTCTGGAATGCCTGCTCACATGCTGGGGTCCACACTACCTTAATTGGCCTGTTTTTCCTTGTCAGGTCTGCGAGGGGAGCAGCTATGGTACTATAATTGGGGACAAACTTTCTGTAGTATCTTGCTGTCCCTAAAAATGTCCTCACCTGCTTTTTGGCAACAGGTACAGGCCCATGCCTGAATGGCTTCAACTTTGGCAGGTTCTGACCTGATCTTACCACTCCCCACTCTATGTCCCAGGTAGGAGACCTCTGCCATACCCACCTAACATTTGCTGGGCTTAATTGTCAACCTTGCCCTCTGTAGTCTGCCCAGCACCTCCCTGACATGCTGAAGGTAGTCTTGCCAGGAATGTCTGTAGATGGCAGTATCATCTAGGTAAGCAAGGGCAAAATCTCCTTCTTCAACCAGGATATGATCTACCAGCCTCTGGAAAGTCGCTGGTGCATTTTTCATCCCAAAGGGCATCTTTGTGAACTCATACAAGCCAAAAGGAGCCACAAAGTCTGACCTCTCTCTAGCACTGGGAGTCAAGGGCACCTGCCAGTAACCTTTGGTAAGATCAATGGTAGTAAGATACTTAGCCCCACCCAGCTGCTCTAGAGCTTCCTCTGTCCTAGGCATGGGGTAAGCATCTGACTCTGTGTGACTGTGTAATTTCCTGTTTTGCCACCTTTTCTGCCTCAATGGAAGACAGAGCCACTGCTTCAGGGTATCTGGTAGCATAATCTACTACCACTAGGATATACTTTTTTCCTGTGAAACTCGGGGTACTCGGAGGCCCCACAACATCCATACCTACTCTCTGAAATGCCTGCTAAATCACAGCAAAGGTATCAATGGAGCATTCACCCTGTCTCCTGCCTTGCCTACTTTTTGACAGTGCTCACAGGTCCTGCAGTACTCTGTCATATCTCTGGAAATCCCAGGCCAACAAAAGTTCTGCACAATACCTCTGTACGTTTTATGCCCATATGACCTACAAAAGGAAAATCATAGGCTATGGCTAGAAGTGCCAGATGGTAGGCTCTGGGCACTACCAACTGCTGTATTCTCTCACCCTCTAGCCCTCCCCTCAGGGGTCCACTCTATATACAGTAACCCTCTGTCCCAGTACACAGATTCCCCCTTCCCTTGAGAATCAGGTGCCTCACTACCTCCCCCCCAGGTCTTGTAATGTAGGGTCTGAGAGCCGAGCCTGTCTCAACTCTCGCTTTGTAACCCTTCCCAGCTCCCCTTCCATAGGAAGTCTGGTATCCTCTGACAGTGGTGCCTCTCTGTCAGCCTGGATCTGCCCTTGCAATCACTCTGTCCAAGGGAACATCAGTACTAACAAACAGCTGTGGCTCACCTTCGGTCTCACTGCTACAGGGTAGCTTCCTCCCTGAAGTAATCACCTCACCAGTCCTGGCTGCAAGTGTGCGGTCTTGTATGGGTCTCCCCCAGGCTACCAGACTCACATTCTTGTCTCCAAGCCTGACTGCGTGTAACTGCATGAACACACGGTACTGCAATATCAAAATCATTCCCTATGAGGACATCTGCAGGGATATCCTCAAACACACCTACTTGCTTGGTTCCTTTTCCACCCTCCCAGTCAAGATGAACCCAAGAAGAGGTATCCTGAATGGGGTTTCTCCTAATGCACTGACTGGAGTAGACTGCCCAAGCAAGTAGTGCTCCTCTGTAACCATTGCAGGCTTTACGATGTTTAGTTCAGAGGCTCTCTCTCTCTCTCTCAGCCTTGGTCTCTTTCCCATTCACTAAGATACGATATAACCTCTTGTGGTAGTTTGGTACTCTTGTTGGCTCGATACAACCTACTGTTGGCATTTTGTCATTCCCACTTACTGGCTCTCCCACCTTTTGTTCCCCACCTTGCTTCCATGGACATCTATATGCTACATGGCCTCAATGGTTGCATTTAAAACATTTAACTTTCGGTCCTGGACTAGTGGCTTCCCCTGCTACTGGTGGACTCTGTTGGGGCACTCTGGGCTGCCCACCATGGGTGCCTTTAGATCTATGAGCAGCACTGGGTGTCCCTTTCTTGTGCAGTGATGCCCTGCTTGCTAGGTAAAGGTTTCCCTTCTTCCCCAACTCATCTGCAGGAGAGCATTGTCCATCAACTAACCAGATTCTCAGGCAAAGTGCTAAAGGCTTGTTCCTCACCAAAAGGTCTGCCAGCCCTTCAAAAGTGGTGACCTGACATCCACTCACCCACCTATGAAAAGAAGTGCTTAGTTCAGCAACATATTCACAAAAAACACTTTCATTTGCCTTGTGCCTATGCTAGCGAAACTTTTTCCTATAAGCTTCAGGTGTTAACTTAAAAAATTCTAGCAAACAATTCTTTACAACATTACAATTTAAGCAGTCACTATCAGACAGTTTGGAAAGAACAGTTGCAGCTTTACCATGGAGTAAGGGGGTCAGGAACCATACCCAGAGCGGTCAGGAACCATACCCAGAGCCCTTGGTCAACATTATACTGTTTACAGGCTATAACTCATACCACACTTTTCGGCCATGTAACCTGGACCGGAACACCAAAGGCAGAGGTGTGTCCATACTCATTAAGGATATCCACACCTCCAGGCTAGTTGCTCAGCATAAAGCATCCAAAGTTATCCAAGTGCAACTAACTCTGGGCAAAACTGCAATCCAAATTGTAGCTTGCTACAGATCCCCCACTATGCCCCAGGATTCCCACTCCTCTTTTCTTGATGTACTGGAAAATATTAGGGTTCAACCAAACACCCTAATAATGGGCGATTTCAACTACCCCACCTTTAACTGGGAAAACTACTCGTGTACCAACTCCTTCACACAACGCTTTCTGGAATTCATAAACTCCAATGCCCTGGGATCAACTTATCCACGCCCTCACCAGGGGCAACAATATCCTAGACCTAGTCATTACCAACATGAGTGACCGGTGTTCCACACCCGAAGTCAACTCCTCGTTGATCCGATCCAACCATAAGCTAAATCACCCTTTATATCCACATCCCGCCCCCACCCCCCATTAAGGAAACCACGGTAAAAAATTTCTCCAAAGCCAACTTCATGCTTCTTAAAACAGAAGTGGTGTACTTCATGACACCCATGCAGATGGACAATACAATTACGACTGCTGAATCCTAGACAAATGCACTCTATAAGCACTTACACGAGTGCATGGATCGTGCTATCCCAAACAGAACCAAGACGCTATCCTCCAAAAAAATTAAGCCAATCTGGTGGTCCCCTGCCATAAACAAACTGTACAACAGAAGGAAGAAATTGTTGCAAAAGAGAGTAAAATCCCATGAGTGGAGGAGCTCCCTGGTCAGCCTCAGTAAGAAGCTGAGATCCCTTATAAGATCCTCCAAAGCTAGCTACGAAAACAAAATTGTCACTGATTCTAAGGACAACCACAAAGCATTCTATAGCTATGTCAAGAATCTCAATGACAATACCCAGATCTGCTCTGAGTTACAGCACAACAGCATGAAAATTAAAGAACAAACTGATATTGCCAACATCCTGGCAGATAGGTTCAGTGCTAACTTTACCCTCCCCACACCCCCTAAAGGGCCCATATCTATACAGGAAGAATGCAGAGTCCCTGTAATTACAACTACGCAGGTAAAAGATGCATTCTCTAAAGCCAAAAACACAGCATCCATGAGACCAGACAACATCCCAGGCTGCATTTTACACGAACTTCAGAATGAACTGGCTCCCCACCTAAGCACCATGTTCAATCATAGCCTCACATCAGGCTTTGTGCCCACTGAATGGCATACAGTAACAGTTATCCCACTCCACAAAGGGGGAGCCACCACTGATCCCGGGAACTATCGCCCTATTAGCCTGACGAGCCTGGTCTGCAAGGCCATGGAACACATCATCATGGAACTCTAACAAAGACAATGGTAACCTCCAAACTCTGGATCTCACCCAGTTCGGGTTTGTGAAAGGCAGATCATGCCTCCTGAACCTGATCGACTTCTTTGAGGCAGTCATCAAAGCCGTAGATGAGGGTAAGGTGGTTCACACATCCTATCTTGACCTCGCCAAGGCTTTCGACACCATCCCCAATTCTGGAATTATAGCTAAACTCACTAAACTAGGTATAAATCCCTATGTCACAAGATGGGTTGCGAAATGGCTCACTGATAGAACCCACACTGTAAAAGTTGCACACTCCAAATCTGACCTCAAACCAGTGACAAGTGGAGTACCACAGCGTTCAGTCCTGGGACCTCTCCTGTTTGGTATCTACTTCTCTGAAGTACAGGCTAACACAGAAGGCCTCCGGCTAATGAAGTTCCCAGATGACTGCAAACTAGGAGCAAACTAGGAGCCATAGTCCCCAAATGATGTGGAAATCCTACAGAAGGGCCTCAATGAAACAGATGCCTGGTGTCAGAGCCATGGCCTCAAGCTCAATGCCAAAAAGTGCATTGTCATCCTCTTTGGTAAAAACTCTGTACCCATGAGCTACTACATAGACAGCAGTCTACTTAACACAGAATGTGTGATGAGACCTTGGAACCCAGGTGGACAGTAGTCTGTCATTTGATGGTCACATCACCACAGTAGTCATAAAAGGGTTCTCATCCAGCAAAAAAGGAGGTCATTGTTCCCCTCTACTTGACACTCATTATAGAGTACAACGCCCCTTTTGGAATGTACCTCAAGACACATGCAGCAGCTGGAAAGGCCACAGAAGTACCTCACAAAGAGGATTACTGGCCTCAAACAGATACCCTACACTGAACGTCTCAAAAAACTCCAGCTTTATTCCACAGCATATCGCCTACTCCGACGAGGTGATCTCTGCCTAACATATAAAGCTATGTCAATCCCAGAGCTGTTGGACATGCTACACCTAAAGAAATCCCAATCCCTCCGAGTTACACGCTCTAGGGACCTAAACCTTGTCACCACAATAAACAGGACATGTTGGAGGGATAGATTCCCGTCCCAGAGACTTCTCACACTCTGGAACAAGCTACCCATCTATGTCAAGTAAAGGTCTTCATTAGCACTCTTCAAGAAAAATCTTGATGAGTGGATGGGAAATAGGAAATGCGCCCCGGGGATCACTTCTGTGTGTCTGCTAGACAATGGCACAAGAAAATAACTTTCTTGGGTGGCATAAGCCAGGAAACCTTGTTGGCTAGGCTTATGTAGGCCCTCAGGCCGATAGCCTAGTACCTACCTATGAACATACCCTCTCAAATATATGAATGAAACTAGCAAAAGTATCCCCCCTCTGTAAATTGTGGAAGAAATTTACTGACCTTTGTTGCTTCTGGGGTTCTGTTACTCCCTTCCCCATTACCTCCATGACTCTGGCGAAGAGTCAGCATCTCCTTTTTATGTTGTCTCTGCCTCTCCTTCTCAGCTTCCAGGTGTAGCAGTTTCTCATTTTCCTCTGTCTCTAGATGCCTCGGTCTCTCTGCTGCCTCTATTACCAAAAGCTTGGCTTCTAGCTCAAGTGTCTAACTCCAGATGGATTTTTAAGTCCTCTGTATACATGCTGAGCTGTCCAATTTCTGGGAGATGTACATCTCCACAGCCAGTCTGATAGTCCTACTGGTTGCTACTCTCTGATGCAGCTGTGACTAAAGCTGCAATCATGTCTGCCTTAGTCAGGTTGGCATGCACCAGCCCTTCCAGCCTGACACATCTCAGCCAACTGGCTCCTTGTCAGCTTGCCATACACCTCTGCTGACATGCTTGCCGGGTCTCCCTGACTAAGCTAACAAACAAAAAAATGTGATATGAACTCAATGTTCACCGAGTGGCTGATTAAGAGTACAAGCACCATCAGTGAACACTGTACACAAGGTACAGGAATTCAATATCCACACCACTACAAGCCAATTAATATGTGATGTGGCTAACTCACCACTACCAACCAATTAAAGAAAGCCTCGTAGCTCCAACAAGAATCTTGGACCTGAGCTGCCAACTGTCAAGTGATAAGGCACTGAGGGGAAAAAACAGCTATGAAAACATACCAGACACACATGCTTTGGCTCTGGTACATATCCCAATCCAACAGCATCAGAGTTGACAAAAGTAAGGGATGCAATCAAAGCCAAAGTCCCTTGGACTGCTGGATCTGACTGAGCTGCACCAGAAGGGTTAGGCCCTGTGGAAACTGGATCTGAATACTGAACAGGTATCGGGAGAAATAGTATGATGGGGTCAATGGTCCTGTACTCAGACCTCCCCTTGGGGACAGTACCAGAAAGACTCCCAAATTCAATCTGTGTTCAAAAAATGTAATCATCTTTCGAGTGACATCCATCTCCATGAGACTTTTAGTGAATCATACAGACCTTGACAATGAAGCGACCCATGAGGATCTAGAAGGTCATTTGTTTTGGATGACTGGTGAATGAAGCAGAGGGCTCACAGGCTCCTGAGAAAAAGCAGCTAGAGGGGAGGGAGTTCGGGCATGACTGAGGTGAATCCAACTGCCTCGAAGTTTTTGGTATCAGACCAGCTATACTAGATGGATCTGGAGACGTTATGACTTGGAGCCTCTTTTCTTATGATTTTTCTTCAGCCCTTTTCTCTAAAGACTTCTGTGTTTTTTTAGACTTATCCTTTTCTTTCTCATTTCTCTTCTCAGCATGGGGAGAACCAGACAATGGTCCTGATTCAAAAGACACTGTAGATGACCTCATCTGTGGGGAAAGCAATTCTTTAATAAGTTTTTCCCTCCTACTCTGTAAAGCTCTAGAGCCAAAAGTAGCACAAATACCACAACTTGCCTGAAAATGAGGCACCTAAACAACATGCACCCAAGGAACTGGCGTGGGGGTCTTTAGGAGGCAGCTTGCATCCACAGGCTGAACACTTTCTGAATCCTAATTGTTTATCTGACATCAGAAAATTGGAATAAACTATGTATGTATGTATGTATATCTAAACCACTTCTAAAAAAATGAACTATCTTATTTTATTGCAAGAAAAAAAAAAAACACAGAAATAACTATATTAGCCTAAGTTATAATCTAATAATATAACTATCTGGAAATTTCTCACTATAGAGGATAAAAATGCTTAAACACTATAAGTATCTAAACTAACCAATCACTACCCTATACTACACTAATACTATAAAAAGAAGTTATGTACTCACCATAACATTCCAGGTTTGTTGTCCATCTCGCCATTCATTCTTACCTGGATGGGTTCGGAGCCGATCTTCGGCTCCGACTCGGCCAAATACACAGATGGAAGTCTCAAACTTGGCTCATGTCAGGTAGGTATCCCATGATGCAGTGGTGCAACTCTCCAGATCTTGTTTGCTGCCAACATACTAATGAGTAAGATATACATGTATGACCCAATGTCAAGGAGAAACAAACTGAGTCAAGGAGCTCATATAAAGAGGAAAGATCACCACCAGGTCCTCTAGGAGTCCTTGGATGGGGAAAGGAGGGAGGGGTCGTAAGAATGAATAGCAAGGAGGACAGCTGAAATGTTATGGTGAGTACATAACTTCTTTTTGTTATGTTGTCCTATCTTGCCTTCATTCTTACTTGGATGGGACAGCGTCCCTAGCACCTTTCCCAGGTGGCTCACGCGAGTACACATTTGAGCACAGTGGAACCAAAGGAGGCCCTGTCCCTGGATGCCAAATCCACTTTGTAATGAGTGATAAACGTATGAGGACTGGCCCACGTAGCTGCAGCACAAATACTGTCCATACACATTCTGGCCTGAAAAGCAGATGATGAAGCTAAAGTTCTGTTTGAGTGACCCCTAGTTCTGAATGGCAGCTTTCTATTATTGCAGATATAGATAAAGGTGATACAATTTGGGAGCCAATTTGAAAGGGTGACTTTAGAAACTGGCATACCCTTTTTGCCTCAGAGAAGCAGATGAATAACTGATCAGATTTCCTGAAATCTTTAGTTCTATGCAAATAGAATCTGAGCTGTCTATGCACGTCCAACTGATGGAGTTTGTACTCTGCCTTGTTGCTATGGTTGTGGAAAACCACCAGAAGCTCAATGGATTGACTGATATTGGATTGAGAGCAAACCTTAAGTATAAAAGGATGGACTAGTTCGTAACGATACCTATCCTTATGAAAAATCAGATATGGAGGTCTGATTGACAGTGCTTGCAACTCAGACTCTTCTGGCAGATGTTACGGCTACTAGAAAAATGGTCTTCCAGGAAAGAAATTTGAGATCACAAGAAGAAGGCTCGAATGGTGGCAATGTAAGTTGAGATGGGACAATTTAAAACCCAAGGAGGAAGTCATTCCTTAAAAGGTCTCAATAAGGAAGCACCTTTTAAAAATGCTTTACACAACCTGTGTGACATTCAGTTAGGAGAATTGTCACCAATGTGGAAATGCAAAATTGCAGCCAGCTGGACCCGAACAGTTGCTGCAGCTGAGCCTTGCTGGAAGAGTTTGGCCAGAAATTCTAAAATGGACTGAACAGGCGCAGAAAAAGGGTCAGTGTTTCTATTTTGGGCCCAATGAGAAAATCTTTTCCACTTGCTAGTATATAGTTTTCTAGTAGAAACTTCATGAGAGGACATCAACATGTGTTTCACTGCTGGAGTGAATTTTTGAAGCCTGACTAAATTGGGAAGTGGAGCAGCCATGCTGTCAAGTTGAGGGTGTGGAGAGAAGAATGAAGTGCTCCTGACATGTGTGTCAGAAGGTCTGGAACTGGGTCCAGAGCCCACGGCTTCTCCTGAAGATGAGGCCAGAGGAAGGGGAACCAAATCTGCTGAAGCCAATATGGGGTAATGAGAATCATCCTGCTTCCCAAGGATTTTGCTTTCTGGATGACTTTGGGTATGAGGGGAAATGGGGGAAAGGCATAAAGAAGTCTAGAGGTCCAATCGTGTACAAGTACATCTATCGGTGTCTCCCCCGAAGGGGGGAATTAAGACAAAGTAGCTGCTGCACTTGGCATTCATGGGAGTGGCAAAAAGATCGCCGCAAGTCTGGCCCCATTTCCAGAAAATCTCTTCCATTATGTTCTGGTTCAGAGACAACTCGTGAGGCATTAATATTGCCCTGCTGAGTTTGTCGGCTATCACTTTGAATTTCCCCGGGATGTGCGCTGCTACTAGAAAGTGTTTGGAAGAAATTGCCCATTGCCGAACTCTGAGCCTCGTGACAAAGTGGGTACGATTTGGTTCCTCCTTGTTTATGTAACAGACCACCGACATATTGTCTGACTGTATAGCAATTGTCCCCAGTGGAAGAGAGTAGTGGAGTGCTTGCAATGCTAGAAGCACTGCTCTCATCTCTAGAACACTGATATGCAAGTGGGCCTAGTGGTCCTGCCATACACCCTGGACCATACTTCCCAGATAATGCCCCTCCCCACCCTATCTGGGAAACATCCGTGGTCACTGTAGCAGCAGGTTGTTGTGGAATAAAGGGTCTCCCAATAGTCACATGGTTGGACTGGATCCACCACCGTAGGTCCTTCTTGCATGACTCTTATTCTGATCAGGTGAGACATAGGAAGTTCTTGAAACAACCAGTATGAGAACAGGAGCCATTGAAGGACTCTCATTATGCATCCCGGCGAGAGGAACTAGTGTTATGGTTGAAGCCATTGTCCCTAGAAGTTTCAGAACTACCTTTACCTTGTCCTTTGGAAGAAAGTGAAGTATTTGGTGTCTGAGGGATGAAATACTGTCGCCTGGAAGGCGTGCCATCATGGAAACAGTGTCTAGGTTTGCGCCTATGAAAGTAATATGTTGACAGTGCAACAAGGCAGATTTTTGTAAATTGGCTTATGCCTAACTGAGCACAGATTTCCAATGTCGCATCCCTGGCTTGATGGAGTAGATGCTTGGTGGTGGCAGTTAGGAGCCAGTCGTCCAAATACAGAAACACTTGGAATCCAAGATGTCTCAAGTGAGCCATTACTACTGCCATGCATTTGGTGAACAATCTGGGGGCTGTAGTGAGACCAAAGGGCAGAGCTTGGAACTGATGATGACTGGCTCCCAGCAGGAAGCGCGACTCCTTGATGCTCTGTCCATTTTTATGTGGTAGAACGCATCTTGGAGGTCTACTGAGCACATCCAATCGTCTTTCCCCTAAGAAGGGAAGTACTGACTGCAGTGTTACCATTTGGAACTTTGACTTTTTGACAGATTCGTTTAACTTGCCAAGATCCAATATGGGTCTTCAGTCCCCTGTTCTTTTCGGCACCAAAAAGAATCTTCAGTTCAGAATCCTACTTGGTCTACGGGGACTTCTTGAATGACTCTCTTGTCCAGCAACTTTTGGACTTCTATACTTGCTTGCTCTCTTAGATTGGGTGGAACATCTGGGATGGTTCTGATTTGTGGGACAGGGTGGCAAAAGGGAATGGAATACCCTCTGGATATTATGCTTTGTACCCACTTGTCTTTTGTGATACTTTGCCAGGCTTCTTGGTACAGACACAAACGTCCCCCGACTGCCTCCAGAGTAGAGCAGGCGGGCCTCCTTTCAGGAGCGCTGATAGGGACGTCCGCGAAAGGAATCACGGTCACCCTGGTTTTGTGGACCCCCTCTGCCTCTAGGACATCTACCATTGTTGCCTCCCCCTCTCCCCTGGGGAAGGATTCACCTTGTGTGTCTTGGAAAGCTCCCTGGGATCTTTTGAACCACATTTTTCCACTGTATTCTGGAGAAGCCTCAGAAGAGAGGGGTTCGCCCAATGGGGATCCTGAAGTTCTGGATCTCTGCTATCCTGTGGATGGGGTGGTGCTGAGACAGTAGTCGGTGCCTTGGGAGGAAGAATGCCGGTATCCCTATGTAGAGCTGCAGGAGGGAACAGCACACTCATAAGCTCAAAAGCAGATCCCACCAGTTCAGTGGATCTCTCCGGCTCCGAGGAGACAGAGGACACTCCCGGCCCCAGCGAGACCAGCTCCTAGGCCGATGTAGGAGCCAAGCTCACCTGAGCCGACGGACTGAGGGGTAGGCTCAGAACTGAAGTTTGGGTCCGAGCGTCCCCCCGGGGGCCAATCGGAGAACCCCGGCTTCCAGACACCACGGACGGCGCTGAGAGTCAGAGCAGATGTTGGTTCCATAATCTCCGAAGGGGGTCCCGGAACCGACGGTTCTACAGTTTGTGGTACCATGCACTCCAGTTCTGAAGATCCAGCTTGGCTTGGAGGAGGAACAACAGTGGATGCAAGTGTCTTGGAAGGTTCCAAGACCTGATGGGTCAGAGCCGAGAACAATTTCGCTAACACCGGCAACTTCAAGAGTCTGCGCACCACCCGCTCCATGTCATCATCAGATAGCCTCCTAGTGGACCTGGAGGATAGAGAAGGTGAACGAGATCTCTCCAAAATAGGAGATCTCAAGGTAGGCCACCACCAGCTGCTACAATCTCCACAACACTTGACTGTCTAATTGCACGATTTTCAACTTTAACTGAAAATCACCACTATCTACTCAGCTCCCAAATGAGACTTAAGCAAACTGAATCCAAACCACCATTTTAACACAATCCATCAAATCTAGGTTTTCCTCACTTTCCAGAATTCCATAAATTCACAGACTAACCATTCTTATTTTATCCTCCTTAGCTACAACATTCTGTTCCACTTGATCTGACTGGCTGAGAGTCAGAGCAGATGTTGGTTCCATAATCTCCGAAGGGGGTCCCGGAACCGACGGTTCTACAGTTTGTGGTACCATGCACTCCAGTTCTGAAGATCCAGCTTGGCTTGGAGGAGGAACAACAGTGGATGCAAGTTTACTTTACTTTCTTAATGATTTAATATAAGTGCTGCTTAATAGGCCTTCTGATTTCTCACTATCCATGAAGATTGTTTACCTCTTCTTCTTTAACCAGCCATAAACATCAAAGGAATATATCAAGCTCACAAAATAAAATTTAACTTTTATCTCTTTAATGCTATTGGATATCTTCTTAACTTTTGCTTTTATTTTATTTATTTTTTTTAATTCTTTGCTGACCAGGTTAGCCCCACTAGGCCTATGTACTCTTTTTAGGAGTGACCCAAGACATTAGTCACATGGACTAGAAATTTTAGTCAGAGCATTAGGGAACTTCCCCTATTCTTTTACTGATTAGGTGCCTTGGGATCTTTTACATTCACCTGAACTACTACTACCAAACTCAGGCAGACGGGACTTTGGTGTAATGTCTCATTCAAAGGACTGCACTATGCTGCACTGTAGTGTCAGTATTGAGAAATAAATTCATAGACCTGGTAAGGCAATATGACCAAATCCTTATGATCCTCTAGCACCAAATATAAGCATGCCACCTACTAAGCTACTGATGCTGTCTTCACACACAGCTTCAAATTTATTACATCTAAGGAAGAGGTTTGTCACTGACATATGAAGAAAACTGGTAAATTTAAATCCAAATAAGATACATCACAACTCCCAACATGGTCCAAGAGAAGTAAAATAAGACAGCTGTCCTTCAAATTCTCAAAAAAATAGGTGCAAACGTATGACAAAATATCTCACTGATTTGTTAAGAAATACAGGCAAGACTTGCTATTTCTTTGCTGAATTTATTGCAAGTGCAGACAGGCCAAAAACAAAACAGAGAAACATACTGAAAAATTTACAAACTTTCAGTGTCAGCTATGGTTATTAAAATGCTGCACATTAAAAATACAGTAACTGTCACAGACTCTGTAAAAGATTTAGTCACTGACATCGCCAAAGTCCAACTAACGCTCTGGTAAGTGCTCCAAAATCCCCAAAAATTCTACAACAGCTCAAGATGAAATCTTCACACAAATTTGCCATGACAGTCTTATCTACAACAAACTGTCTTGGTAAGATGCAAAGGAAAGAGAAGCACCAAATCAAATGAAAATAATAAAAGCCATGCTCTCCAAACTGAAGTTCAGCTCCAGTCAACCACACTCCACTCTCCAAAAATGCTAGACAAGTGACTGCTAATAGCAATGGCATTCACCAAATAAAAAAAATAAAGTGTAAAAGCAGCAGAAGCACCCACAGGCAGCTATCTTCGGACATGCACAAAAGTTTTTTGGCCTTGCTTGGCACAGGGAGTGGAATCTCATTGCTAGTCCCATTGAATTCACAGATAACAGATACCTACTTTACTGCCAGTTTCCAATACATTTCTCTCTCTCTTTTACACATCTTTAGAGGAACAGCACCTTCACAAATCTAGAGACTAAAACCAGCATCAAATAAAACTACTTTCATCACGTCTGACAATTTTAAAAATTCAACCCTATGGAGCTATTGAAAAAAGCAACCATCTACCAGCATTGTGCATATGCTCTCACTTATATTTTGTGATACTTCTAAGCATAACTCATAGCAACTGTTGTGCATGACTTACTATAAGTGGAAAACGTGTTGGGGAAAAACAATGAAAGTAAATCAACCTGCAGACTTTTAGATGAACAGAAATGAAAGTTATGTACTTCACCATAATGCCAGATTCAGGTTGTCTTTTTCTGTCTGACTTGCTGTTGGGTATACTGGGGTACATTTCCGTTATCGGGGCAACAGTTAAAATGCAGTTGCGGAGCTCCGAATCCAGTGTCAAACCATGTCTTTTTGATGTTAATCTTAACAAGCGTGTTACAGCTTCTTTTTTTTTTAAATATTATCCATTAAATTATTTTACACACACCTGTTAAGATTAACATCAAAAAGACATGGTTTGACAATGGATTTGGAGGTCAGCAACCGTGTTTGTCTGATAACGGAGTAGTACAAAATAAAACCAATTTCTCCATAATATGCATACTATAACATTTATCCATAATATGCATGCTATTAAACATATTTTTCATAAAGTCCTAATCCAAATCTGTAATTAAACTTAGTTGGCATCTTGCAGCTACAAAGATGCAATCAGAATCACGCAACAGCTGTTCGGCACTAAGCATTTTTTTTAAAGCCTCAAGTACTGATTTAGCTAGGCTTCACTGACAAAGGAAATAACCATTGCTAGGATGTACAAATACATTGTTATCTTACAAGGGCAAGCATATTATGACTATTGAAAAAAAAGACAGGTTTTCCAAATTTTATGTATGTTTATTTTTTACTTTCTCTTTCTGTAACTTATCAGGGCAGCACTTTCAACGTGATCGTTCAGCCGTAATCTACTACCTTAACACGTCTATTAACAAGATGAGTGGAAAAATTAAAAATAACTTCTATTTTTTTTTAATTTATTATTAAAACAAATAATTTTTACAGATTTGTGGTACAGACATGTGAAGGAACTGGATTACAGCTGAACAATTGCATTGAAAGTGTTGCCTCGATAACGGAAAAGTACCTATACTGGATCCAAAGCTGACAATATTCAGGCCTTAGGATCCAAGGCTCAAGCTAGTCACCCACACACAATTGCCCTCTGCCCTGCCAAATCCTCATATCAAGTTTACCCTGCCTATAACAGCAGCTTTTCCTATGTCTTACTAGCATGAACACAAGGCCAGAAATGACAGCAAAA
Source organism: Protopterus annectens (assembly GCF_019279795.1). Lineage (NCBI taxonomy): Eukaryota > Metazoa > Chordata > Ceratodontiformes > Protopteridae > Protopterus > Protopterus annectens. The sequence continues at coordinate 1,767,651,978 of NC_056728.1, forward strand.
AAAGACTGCAAATAAGACAACACTCTACTCAGGTCCAGTATCATCAATCAAGAGGATAGAGGAGGACAGACGACTACAACATGGATCTAGGTTTTTGGTAAATACAGAACTTTCATATCTGATGTTGTCTTTTCCATACATCTCAATTGTTGGGACAGTCTCTCCAGCTATTGCAAAACCTGGGAGGACTCATGGAAGGATATTCCACATAATGGTGGAGCCAAATGAAGCTTAAGACCTACACTGCAGGCCCAGCTTGTAGTGAGAAACAAATGTGTACACAGCAGACCAAGTTGCCACAGCAGAAATACCGTAACAGGAACTCTAAAAAAAAAAAGAAAGCTGTGGAAATGGCAACAGCCTTAGCAAAATGAGCTTTAGGCTTGTGTGGCAGATGCAGTCCCTTAGCTCTATAAACAAACATAATGCAATTGGACAACCATCTGGATAAGGTGACCTTGGAGACAGTTATCAAATTTTACTTTACAGGGAGTGGGGGGGGGGGGTCAGTTTCCCTGAGGTCTTTGTTTGGTGCAAACAGAAGCACAGCTGATGAACAGCCAGCAAATGCAATGAATAACCCCCATTACTCAATGATGTAAAACGCAAACAATTTTATAGAGAAAAATCAGGAATGGTCCAAACAGCAACCCTATCTTTGTGAAACACTAAATGTGGTGGCTTTTGAGACCAGGCCTGAAGTTCTGAAATCTTCCTTGCTGAAATCACTTCCACCTGAAAGAGCATTTTCCTGGACAGGAATTTCAATTCTGCTGTAGCTGTATGCTCAAAAGGGAGGCTTGCAGAAATGAAGTAAAATCGTAACATAGCAAGGTGGAACAGGGTCATTAAGGGAAGTTGTAGGAAGAAGGTACCCCGCCAAAAAGGCCCTTGATGGTTTCAAAAAGGCAAATGGAGTATGGTCTTCACCTATGTGGAAACTGAAAATAGCTGCCAAATGAACTTTGCTAGTGGAAAAACATACATGAAATAATCTGCTAAAAACAGTAATAGAGTTGAAAAGGGGTCCAGACCCTTAGCGGAAGTCCAAATGGAAGAACTCTTCTTGCTACTATACACTTTCCTGGTGTAATGTTTTTGAGATGACAATATGTGGATCAAAAAAGCTGAAAGCCTGAAATTTCTGTCCATCATAGGAACTGGAGAAACCAAGCGGTTAGCTTCAAGGCTTTGATGTCTGGGCAAGACATGCCAGATGGGTGAGATAAAATATGGAAGAGGGTCCAGCACCAAGGGAAGGCATATCAAGTAGGGCCACAGAAAGGGGAACCACACCTGTCAAGGACAAACAGAGGCAATCAGGATGACCTTGCCCTTGCATGATGTTGATACTTGCAGAAACTTGATTATGAGGGGGAGTGGATGGATTAGCATATAGGAGACCTTAGGGAAAAGTGTGAACTATAGCATCCTTTCTGGGGAATCAGGCCAAAATATCTGCTCCATTTGCTAAACTAAGCTAAACTTAAACTTCACCTGGGGTCAAACCGGACTTGCTACTGTATCAAGCCTGGCTAACTCTTTCTTTAGATTTTGTATAGATGTTATGTGTATGGATTGTCTGTATCAAGCCTGGCTAACTCTTTCTCTAGATTTTGTATAGATGTTATGTGTATGGATTGTCTTGATATTCCTTTGTAAATATACTATTACTGTCTAAATGTTTTTTCACCAATTATACCATTACGCCGTTCGTAATATGTGATATACATTGAAGTTTTTGAGATATGTAATAAATTTTTTTTACTTTGGGAGCTTTTCTCCCCGGGCCTCCGCTGAAAATGGACATGCATCCAGTCGGACTATCCCGGTTAACAAATGTAAAATAAATAAAAATAAAATAAAATTTGGTGCTGGACAGGGTTGCAGATTGCTGCAATGTTGGCCCTAGTGTCTCAAAATCTTAGTGGCCACCAACTTATTGAGAGACCACTCACAAGGCAGAAGAATGCACCCGTTCAACTTGTCTGCTAATACACTAAATTTGCCCAGGATACGCAGTGCAACTAGAAGTACCCGAGAGACAGTATCCACTGCCAAATCCTATTTGGTCTCAGACATAATGGATGCAATCAATTTCCTCCTTGTTTGCTGATGTACCACACCACACACATGCTGTTTGCATGAATCCCAATCACATCCCTGTGACAGTGTCCTGGAAGGCTGGCAATACAAGAACGACTGTCCTCATCATCAAAACACTAATGTGAAGATTGGACTTTGTCAAAGTCCACATGCCTTGGACAGTCTTCCCCTCAGATGCCCCCCAAACCCTAAAAGGGAAGTGTCAGTGGGCACAGTGGATACTGGAAAAGGGAGAATAGAGAGACAAGACGAAAGAAACTACAGGAGAACTTAGACACCACCAAACATACTGTCTTGCAGAGTCTCAGGAGTGACTGGAAAAAACATGGTTTGGTGTACGAAAGATCACTGTACCACGAGGGTTCACTAACACACACTTGTGAAATCTGGTGTTTGGAACAAGAGTTATGGAAGCGGTCACAGATCCCAAAAACAGAGGATGGATCTCGCAGTGGGGTTCTGGTGAGACAGAACCAAGGACACTTGTTGACTTAGTGTCTAATGTGGATTTTGGAAGTTTGGCTATTTCCAAGTTGGTGTCCAGGTGGCATCCTATGAATTCTGTTATCTGGACAGGTGTCAAACTGAACTTTACCAGGTTGACTGCGATCCCTAGGTGAAAGCAAAACTGAAACAATGAGTGTCTGGCTTGGATTAGCAGATCTCTCATGGTAGCAGTTATAAGCCAGTCAACTACATATGGGAACACCTGCAACCCCTGCAGTCCTCTATGTGCTGCAACCACTGCCATACATTTGGAGAACACCCGGGGGAAGTTGTGATGGGACAGAAGGGCAGTACCCTGAACTGAAAGGGACAGTCTTCTTGATAAAAGCAAAGGAACATCCTGGACTGCCTGGATATTTGATAAGCAGACATCCTGCAAGTCCACTGAGCATTTTACATTGTCCTTACTCAGAATGGATAAAATGGACTAAACAGTGACCATCAAAATTTTGTTTCCTTTACAAACTTGTTTAGATGACTGGAGTCCCTGTTTTTCTTCAGAACCAAAAAGAACCTAGAGTAGACTTCAGGACCATTGCCGGTCTGCTGAGACCTCCTGGAAAACTGTCTAGCAGCTTTGTGACTTCTTGGGCTGCTGCCTTCCTTTGTGGGGTGGTGGAACATTAGGAAGTCTTCTTTGCGGCATTCTGGGTCGGCAAATAAAGGAGATGACATAGCCTCAGGATACAAATCACTGCACTCCAGAATCGGGGGTTATGACTGACTAGATGTGAGGATGTAGAGAAAAGTGCCCCCTGACTGCCTTCAGCATGCGGCAGTTGGCCAACCTTTCAGGAAAGTACAGTTGTGTACACTTACCATAAATGTAGATGTTCGAGTGTATTCACTGTTGCAGTCATTACACTTGGGTTATCCTGCTGATAGGCTACCCTCAGTCGGCCTGAATTCCAAAGTCTAGATCCGGCGTCGGATGTTGTCACCTCTTCCCTAAGTCAGTGTGCCAGGGGTATAAAAGATGCAGCTGACACCATTTTCTTCAGTTTTTCTTGCCCCAGATATCAGGTGCCCCCAAAAGGGTAGGCTAAAAATATGCCAATAAAACATGCATGCACCAAAATATATTATACCTTCATCTACAAGCAAATACACCACATAGGTTGTATAGATTAGAGAAGTGTAGATAAGTTCCAGCAAAGAGATGGGGGATGGTGGGTGGGTAACCTGGACTGCAACAGTGAATACACTCGAACATCTACATTTATGGTAAGTGTACACAACTGTACTATGTTCTTTGTATTTCACTGTTGCAGTCATTACACTTGGGTTGAATCCCAAAGCTATGGTTGGGAGGCTGGAGCTAAATAGCATTAGGAGCGGCTATGAGGCCCTGCAGAACTGCAGTGGCAAAGCCTGCCCTGGATTTAGAGCAGAGTGGTAAAGGATAGTGCTTTGTAAAGGTGTGCACTGAACTCCAGGTAGCAGCCTCTAAAATGTCTTTGGTTGGTACTCCCCTGAGGAAGGCTGCTGAAGTGGCTGCTGCTCTGGTTGAATGTGGCCTAATGCCCTTAGGCACTGGCTTGCCATGTTGTGAACAGAAACGAATGCAGTGGCCTATCCACTTTGAAATAGTCTGCTTTGAGATGGCCTTTCCTTGTGATCCTGCAGCATATGCCAGTAGTAGTTGCTCAGTCTTTCTGAAAGCTTTGGTTCTGTTCAAGTAGAAGCGTAGCTGTCTGTGCATGTCCAAAGAATGTAGAATTCTCTCCCCCTTATTCTGAGGGTTTGGATAAAAAGTAGGCAGATGAATAGTTTGGTTAAGGGCCACACTGGACACTACCTTAGGCATAAATGTCGGGTTTGTCCTCAGAGAAACCCTGTCTGGATAAAAAATGATAAAAGGTTCCACAGCCATGAGTGCCTGTAGCTCTGAGACTCGTCTTGCAGAGGTTATTGCTAGGAGCAGAGCTGTTTCCCAAGATAAAAACTTTATATCAGCTGTAGCGGCTGGCTCAAAAGGGGGCAGAGTGAGTTTTTCCAAAACATAATTGAGGTCCCATGCAGGTATTGGTGTTCTCCTTGGAGGTCTTAAGTTTTTGACTCCTCTGAGGTATTGCCTTAAAGGATGAGAAAAGATTGGTGGCTCTGTATTGTAATGAGCTGAAATGGAGGAGGCATGAATTTTAATTGATGAAAAGGATAGGCCTTTGTCCAACATCTCAGTTAAGTATTGCAAAATCTGAGGAATATTTGGTACTGCTGTGTCAGTTCCTTGTGCCTGGTTCCAGGCACAGAATCTCTTCCATTTTCCAGCATAAGATTTTCTAGGACTAGGCCTCCTGGCTTCCAAAATGACATCCATCACCGTTTTTGTGAGAGGTGTGTTTTGTATGACTACATTATCCCCCATGCTGCCAGGTTTAAGGTCTTGAGTTGGCTGTGCAGGATCTGAGTGTTTTGTTGGGACAGTAGATGAGGTATTTGAAGTAAGGTCCATGCTGGGCATTGAGACAAGTTCCTTAGGATTGGATACCAGTACTGGTGGGGCCAGTTTGGGGCAATCAGTATCATTTTTGGCTTCTCTTGTCTGACCCTTTAGGAGTACCTTGGGGAGGAGAGGCAGTGGAGGGAAGGCATATACTGTTAAGTTTTTCCAGCTGAAAGATAGGGCATCCACTTTCAATGCTTGTCTGTGATAAGTCCTTGTGCAGAATCTCCTAGTTGGCAGTTGTGAGGAGAGGCAAATAGGTCTATGTCCGGGCATCCCCATTTCCTTATCATGTTGAAGACTTGTGGATCCAATTTCCTCTCGTGGGGATCCATTAGGTTTCTGCTTAGTTTCGTCTGCCAGAGTATTTATCTTTCCTGGCAGGAATTGTGCCTGCAGATGTACTTGGTAAGTCAATGCTGTGTCCCACAAAGTCATGGCTAGTCTGCAGAGGGGGTAAGAATGAGTGCCTCCCTGCTTATTTATATACCACATGACCGTAGTATTGTCTTTATCAGTAGCTGTCCCAGATGAAGTAGGTCCTTAAAGGCTGTCAGGGCATTCTGAACAGCTAGCATCTCTTTCTGATTGATATGTAGATTCATTTGGTTGGTGGACCATGTGCCTTGAATACATCTTCCTGCCATGTGGGCCCCCCAGGCATAATCTGATGCATCCGTTGTCAATGTCTGCCTGGCTGGGGGTAAGGTGAATGGCTGTCCCTTGTTCTGGTGACAGGCCTTCGCCCACCATCGAAACTCCTGTTGCAGGCAGAGAATGAGAGTAATTATTGTTTCCAGGCTGTGGCAATGCTGAGTCCAAACACTTTTTAGGTACCATTGAAGTTTCCTCATATGCAGTCTTGCATATGAAATTAGTATAATGCAGGATACCATAAAGCCCAAAGCCTGCAGTATTTTTCTTGCAGATAACTGGGCCTTTGTTGCCAACAGTTTGAAATAGGTAATCAGTTGCCTTTGTCTGGCGTGAGATAAGCCATCTGGGCAGCTGTATTTAAGCTTGCACCCAGGAATATTATCTCTTGACAGGGTACGAGTTTTGATTTCTGTTCGTTGACTGTGTACCCTACGCATGGTAGTAATCTCTCTACAAATGCCAGATGCTGCAGTAGAATGTCCTTGTTCTCTGCTTGTATGAGGCAGTGGTCCAAGTAAGGATATATTTGTATTCCTCTTTGTCTGCAGAATACAATTACTGGTGCCAGGCACTTTGTGAAGACCCTGGGCGCAGTGGATAAGCCAAAGGGCAGTGCAGAGAATTGGTAGTGCATTGAGCAGCTCTGAATCTGAGGTATCTTCTGCATGTTTATCTGATTGGGACATGCAGGTATGCCTCTTTTAGGTCTAAAGTCACAAGCCAAGCCTTCTTGCCCAGCAGGGGCAGAAGCTGCTGTAAAGTCAACATTTTGAATTTTGGTATATCCAGATAAGTGTTTAGAACAGATAGGTCCAGTACTGGTCTCCAGGCTTTATCCTTTCTGGGTACCAAGAACAGTCTTGAATACAATCCTTGTCCCTGCTCTTGCTCTGGTATTTGTTGAATGGCCCTCATGTCCATGAGGGATGAGACTTGTTTTTGTGCCTCTGCTCATTGGTTTTCTGGTAGTTCTGGCCAACCGTTTGTCCTTGGCAGGGTATGAAAGCGAAACTTGTAGCCCTGTGACACTATGTACAAGACCCATTTGTCCTGGGTTATGTGCCAATTTTGAGAAAAAAGTGCTAGTTTTCCTCCTAAAGGTGCTGCCAGAAGATAAGTGCTTGGCGCAGGCAGGGGGAAGTCATTGGGACGGTTTCCTGTAAGGCTGTGATTTGTCCACTTTTGGAGGAAGCACCCCCATTGTTTAGACCTGTATGAACCTTGGGGCTGGGATCTGCCTCTTGGGTGTCTGTATCGGCCCCTTTGTGGTCTGTCTGACACTGGAAAGGACCAAGTCTTTGTTGGCCAGTGTCTGCTAAATCTTGGAGGCTGTACCTGCAAGAAATCCTTGACTGTTTGCATAGATTTAGCTTTGTCCTCCATTTTCTTTAACACCTCTTCTGCTTTAACACCAAACAAAGTATCATGCTGTAATGGAGCATCTAATAATTTTGCTTTAACATGATCTGGTAGAGTTTGTTCCTTTAATCAAACATGCCTCCTAATGACAGAAACCGTGACAGCGGTCCTGCAGGAGGCCTACAAAGAATCAAAACCACATTGCAAAGTATGCTTTCCAACTTGCTCAGCTCATGCAATAAATCCTGCATTTCTTTGTTTTCTGCACATTCAGAATTTATCAACATTTTCTGTTTAAGTAGTGACATAACATATTGCTGATATTTGAGCATATGAAACTGGCAATTTAAAGCCCTTATAGCCAAGGTAGCAGAAGTGTAAATCTTTTTTCCCCATCTGTCCAGAGTCCTAGAATCTCTGTCAGAGGGGGTAGGATTTTTTGCCGTGGAAGCCTTGACCCCTTTGGGGCCCTGAGAGATAGTTTCAGGGTCAGCAGCAGGGTTTTTGAAAAGGAATTTATGAGAGTCAGGGACCCTCTAGTACATGTCCGGCTTGACAGCAGCTGGATGTAAGGAGTCAGGGGTCAGACTTGACTCTGAAAATACATCATCTACAATCTCTAACACAGGTGGAATAGCTAGGGGCCTGTGTTGTGGGAGTAAAAGGAAGTCTCTGAGCCTTTTCTTAGATTCTGTATAATCTTGGCTCTCCCACTGGAAATGTTCCCTCATGGTATGTAAGGTTTCCCCAAGAGAAATCCTCAGGAGGAGAGGCTGAAGGGGATATATTCTTCAGCATCAGAATCCTCATAGGGAGGAAGAGAGTGAGTATACCTGATCAGAAGAGGAATCAGAAGAAATGGAAACCTGATCTGAAGATTCATATTCTGTCTCTTGCCTAGGCCTTTTATCAGGAGGGGTATGGGAACCCCTGACAAAGTAATTAAGTCTTCGGCCATTTAGAGCATATGTTTTTTGGGCATGGAGGCCTGACCATGAGGCTGTTGCACTTGTTTCTTTGTCTTTAAAGGTGCTTTTGTTTTTGCCTTTATAGCTGGAGTCGCTTTAATGAATAATTGAAGAGGTCTGAAAACACCCTCAGAAGCCGATGCCTGCTCAGCAGCTCCAGACCCATCTGTGGGAATTGTTTCCGAAGGTCCAATACCCTGAACTTCCAGTGGCCTAGTAGACTCCACGTGGGAGTCTGTAGCAGCCTGCGAGTCCAAAGTAGCGGGCATCAGGGGCTGCGAAAGCGCTTCACGGAGAACCGGCGACTGGCTTAGAGGAAGCCTTGTCGTCTGTTTTGGACAATGGATGCCTGTCCTTTTCTTTTTCTTTGTGTTTCTTGTGAATTCCGGTAGTAGGATGGCTATCCGACGGCATATTTTAATTAAATCTTCTGCCAAAATAGTGAAATGCAAAATCGTACCGACTCTTAATAGTGCAATGGTTAAATCTAGCACAAAACAGAGAGGTAGCAACGTCATGGTCAGGACCTAGGCAAGGAATACAGTAAGAGTGAAAGTCCTTATGAGGTATTTGCTTTCCACAAGAAATACAATTAACTTTTTCTGACATTGGTCTGGAGCAAGAAAAAGTTTTCTAGCAGGTACTTAGCTTTTAATGAAGACTTCAGATCTGAAATTTGAACACGAAAATCTCAGGAGTCGGCCGACCGGCACTTGCGAACTGCTTCTGCTTCGAGCACCGCGCGGCAAAAAAGACTGAAGAAAATGGCGTCTGCTGCATCTTTTATACCCCTGGCGCACTGACGTCAAAGAAGAGGCAACTGACACCGGACCTAGACGTTGGAATTCAGGCCGACTGAGAGTAGACTGCCAGCAGGATAACCCAAGTGTAATGACTGCAACAGTGAAACACTAAGAACATCACTAGAAGGGTTTATCAGTTAAAAGACCTTGAAACCCTTGGTTCTGCAGGCCACTTATGCCTCGAAAACAAAGTCAGTTGTTACTGTCCCATGCCCGGTCCCAAAGAAAGGTGTAAACAGAAATGTCATGTGCAAACCCCGGAACTTTTGGAACCATGGCTTCTTAAAACCTTTTAGTTCTGGGAAAGGGTCCTTTGAAAGGTGGAGAAGTGGATGGCAAAGGTTGACGAGATTTGTCATCTTTTTCACTTCTGCTAAGTGCATTTTAACTCTGAGACCAAAAGAGATGAATCCATCAAAAGGGGCATTCAAAAAGGACATCTAGAAGTTCTACACAAAAAACACCAAGACATATGCAGGCATGTTGACTTACGGCAATGCCAGTGTCACAGCCACTCTAGGTGTGACATCCACTGTGATGGATAAGAAAATGGAAATGTTAGAAATGGGCTGTAAAATCCCAAAAAGGGAACCTACAGTTTTTGTGGGACTCTGCAGATATGGCACAGGAAAGAGAGTGGGAAAGATACTTTGTAAAGTCCCTTTGAAATCTCATCAGATGTGTCAGACAGTTCAGTGAACATAAGGCAAATGTTGCTGAGGTACAAGATCTGTTACAAAACCTGCCCAAAGCCCAGGACTCACTATTCAAAGGTGAACAGAACAGCTTCTTCTTCACGGCCACTGCCACCATGGTAGCATCCAATGCAGGCCCCTTGCTCCAGTGAGGCCTGCACCATGGGAAAACTAGAATTTTTTCATGTTTCCAAAAAATGGGCTGCATCATATTCGTCTCCCTCTGTGCCCTCTAGGACACTAACTAGCTTAAATAAGTTTGTCTGCTGGAGATACCACACAGGAAGTAGATGGTCCAGCTCAAAAGGGGAGTCTAAATGAATGTTCGTACACGAGTGCTTCCTGTGCTCTTCCAGAGTGGGACAATCCTGCAAAGATTCAGAGGCTGAAGAGAAACTTGTCTCATAAGCCTTACTGAGTCCAATTAAGCTGTCTGTCACGGAGGAAGAGCATGACGTAAACTAGACAATGCAGCAACCTGAGGGGATCACAGTGGATCTGAGTGTGAATGGGATACGTCTTATTTGGATAATGAGAGAGCCCTTTTAATCTCTTGGCTCTAGGACCACTCCCCAAAGATTCAAAGCTGACTGAATTGAGGGGGAAAGGGAGACTATCAGATCCAAAGATGACGATGCTATTGGTTCTGCCAAAGGCATCCCATGGAAAACAACGGGCTCCAAAACCACCAGATTAAAAGGCAGGATGGGGAAAGGAAAAAAAAAAGAGTCAAGGGGACCACTCAATGCAGAGGAGCAGGAAGAAACCTATCTGAATCTGAGCCCTCAGGAACTTTCACATCATCCTGTTCACCTCCACCTCAGATGAGCTCCTCACAGACTGTATGGACTTAAGCAACAACACTGTTAAAGATAAAGGACTATAAAAAGACCTCAGTTAGCAGAGCCAAAACATGGAAAGCTCAGGGAAGAAGCATAGCTGATCTAACAAAGGATGAGTACGTGAGCAGATCCATATTGGCTCAAAGAAAAAATAGACTTCAAAGGCTTAACACCAAGATTCAGTGCTGGACTCTCAGCTCCCACAGGGTTTGGAGACCTTTTTCTTGACTTTTTTTTTTTTTTTTTTTTTTTTTTTTTTTTTGGAGTTCTCATGCTCCTTGTCTATTTCCTTCTCCCCCTCTTTCTTTTTACTCTCATATCCCTTATTACTCTCAGCACAGTTTTCTTAGAAGAGGGATCCAGA